>NC_080859.1:4816185-5120132 GCF_030435755.1 Ochotona princeps
AAAAAATCTAGTCTTTGAAAAGTCAAAGATGAGTCTGCTTTTACCTGAAAGAGACAATTGTAACTGGGATCTGAAATTTTCTACTCATCTGTTTCTCATGACTGTATGGAAATCCTGAGGTTGCCTATTTTTAAGAGAAAACAGGAGGCCTGGCACAATAACGTAGTGGTTAAAGTCCTCTCCTTGAATGTGCCAGGATCCCATGTGGTCGCTGGTTATAATGCCAGCACCCCTGCTTCCCATCCAGGTCCCTGTGGGTGGCTTGGGAATACAGTTGAGGATGGCATCCAGGTGAAAGGCCCGGAAGAGGCTCCTGGCTCCTGGCTTTGGATCAGCTCACCACCGGCCCTTGCGGCTGCTTGGGGAGTGAATCATTGGACAGAGGATCTTCCTCTCTGTCTCTCCTCTTCTCTGTACATCTGCCTTTCCAATAAAAATAAATAAATCTTAAAAAGAGAGAGAGAGAAAACAGGTTGAGTCTGAGTGACAGATTCCCATAGTGGCACAGAGAATCTCCTTTGGCAAACCAGATAGTACCTAGGTCCTTGTCTCTGATCTCTGTCACTCTTCTTGAAAAGTGACCAAGATTCAATGATGGGAGCCCTACCCTAAAGTCTTCCCAAAGCACTAATTTCTGAGTGTTTCAACACTTTTAATAGTGTTAACTTATGGCTTTGAGAAGTAGGCCTTCACATGAATTTGGAAGAAAAAAAACATATTCAAACTGTAGCAAGGGGAAAATGGAAAATGATTACTAAATCAGAAAACAAAAGTTAATGCAGGAATCTTATCACAAGTTTAAGGCCATGATGTTGGACAACATAGATGAAATGAAAAATTTATCTGATAATAAGACAGTCTTAAAAATTGCAGCTAGTTGTGCAGCCACGTTGTCACAGTGAGTCATGTGCTTATTTTTGATAGATACATCCTTTGTTGGTGTGTTGGTTCAGGTTCTGATACAACCGTGTGTGACTGCACCTCCCAGGCAGCGGATAATGTCACATGTAGTTGGGTATCTACCATCCACATGGAAGTTCCGAATGGAGCTAATAGCCCTTAGTCTTATTCCAGCTGGGGATGGTTGAACAAGTGGAAATAACTATAAATAAGCAACAGAGAAAATAATCTAATTATGAAGTAAACACTGGACTCAAAGGAGTTTTACATTTCTGTTCCAAACTTTCAAGAATGTCTTTGCTTTAACATTTTAGTCTTCTTTCTTGTGGAGGGGGCGGGTGCAACGGCAGGAAAACTAAGATTGTGACTAAAATGCAAATAATGAAATGAAATTCACTTGATAAATTTATGCTGTAACTCTTAAGAAGCCCTGGATTATTAGTCCATGGCTGATTGCTCAAATTATTTTATAATGTTTATGTTGCACTGAAACTGATATCACACAAAGTTAGCATTCTACCATTTCAGCGACATTCAAACTCTTTTTTCCCCTCTTTTACTGTGATGTTCTTTTATTCTGAGAGCTTCACAGAACCCTGGAGTTCTATAGGCTTCCAGCGAATTCATCCAGTTCTTACATGACCTCATAGACTTTTTGGTCAATATCACAAGTGTTAACCACTATTTTTGGACAAACCCATCTCAGACCCATCCTTGACTTGTCTTCCTGTTTAATGCTATTCTTTTTAGAACTGAGAGGTGCCTACCAAGTTATTTGATATTCTCTTGGTGTAATCGTCACTAGTCTCTCAATGATTTTAGTCAAAAGTATCTACTGGGATTCATTCTATCCTTCACCCACAAATAAATCTGCTTATGATTCTCTTACTTAAGTGTTCCAACCCTACCCTTGACCTTAATCTGTGTTATTATCATCTTCCTTTAGGGATGAAATATTTGATCAATCTGTGATATCATTTCATATAATCCATCTTCTAATTTCCACACGAGTTAGTTTATTAAAAATATTGATGCTATTCTGTCTCTTGCTTGGAAACTTTTGTTCATTCACACCTTTTGGTGATAAGACATCAGTGTTTCAGGTGGTCATGTTTTTCACTGTGTCGTGAAGGAATTTCGCTATTTTGAAAAATGCTATTTTTGCTGCAGGTTACTGAAGGCTGGGGAGCTGGGCCTTCGCCTCTGCAAGTCACATCTGGGCGCTGATATTGTGAGCTTACCGTGGGTTGGTTTGTTAGGAACTCATTGATAGCTGTGTGTTGTTGGCCACAGATGCTGTTCATATTCATTTGAAGTCAGGCAGAGTCATGAGAGCCCCTGGGGCTGCCCAGTGGTGAGCAGTGGTGTGCACCAGCACTGGCAGGAATTTTTAAAGACATCGTGCAGTTTAGTGCATTCCCCTGTTCTGTCTACAATCTTACAGACCTGAGAGGGGCCGCACTCTGCCTTAGCTGTTGGTCTTGAGTGAAGATAGTGGTCCATTGCCACTCCGCACCAGACATACAGAAAGAGAGTGAAACACTTTGTGTGCTGTTTGGCAACTGAAATTTGAGGAATGGTCTGTTATTATAGCATGGCAATCTTTCAGATTGAATCATTTTATCAACTAAATCATTCATATGCGCCATTTCTAATAGTGTTAAAGGTTTAAGAAAATGCTTAGAAAGAGAATGCAAAGCAAATAAAGTTAGAGGTGTGGAATTCTAGATTTGACAGTATGGGAGGAACATTAATATTTGTATAATTTCTCATGAGTAAATAATCTGCTGGTTGTTGAAAAACCAACCAACAACAATTGACAAGAATAACAGTAACACAAACAAAAAACAACAAACAAAATCAAAGAAGTATCTCCACAGAACTTACTGGCAAGACATTCATGTGATTTTTCACTCATCATTATTTGCTGAAGCAAATACATACTGACACATGCTCACTATTTGTTTTTAAAATTAAGTATAGAAGTTGCCAAGTGGAAAGATGGTTGTTTATAGTAGCATAATGACATCTAAGAGTTACATTAAAACAAAGCAAAAGAGTTCCTCTGCTTTTGTTCAACATTCTGAAAGAACATGATGAACTGATCTGGAATTGCTATGAAAGGAAATAAAACTTTATTATCCCTCCCTGAAGGTTGTTCAGGAAGGTTCTCTGGCTGTCGAGGAAGCTGGGATGAAGGCTCCAGTTAATGAGCTGCTTTCTCTGTGATGGGATTCTTAGAATGAAATTGTGCTTCTCCAAAGTGGAGCCACCAGGTGAGAAAAGAATTAGCACGGCAGCAGGAAGCATCATAATTAATAAGAGCCCACAACAAAGTGCTGTTTAATCCAACATGGCTATTCTGAGCTCGAGACAGTAACAGCATGTGGCTTCATTTTGCAAAGGAAATTTATTACTTTACCTCCCAGGAAAATGAAAAAAATATCAGTCTCTTCAGAAATCCAAATAAACTTCATAGAGACATAGAGAGAGCTAGAGCGAGAGAGGTAGTTTTAGCAGGTTCGTAGAGGAATGAGAAAGAGATGTGACTCGATATTCCAGTGCCAAACCTGGACTCTCTATAGTAGTTTTAAGCGGTCTCTGGCTTGTTATTTAAAGGCTTGGGGATTACAACTTCTCTCTATTGAGTTGGACATGGTGGAGAAGGGATTTCTTGAGGGATTTTTGTATGACTCATCAAGAAATAGAGTTTGTAGTGTTTGAATTTGCATCCTGAGAATCTGGAGAGGCAAGAGCTCCAGAAAGCCACAGCTCTTTCTTAAAATGTGTCGACTTTACCCCAGGATTACTTCCTTTTCCAACACACCAGTCCAGTACCTGGCTTTGAGGAGGTATTGTCCTGAGGAAGTAGAGAACCCAAGGTAAAGAAATTATAGTGTGAGCCTTCTCCTACTGTGTAAGGAAAATGTACTCTATACTAAACATGGACAACAAGATGAGAAAATAGGATCACTTGGAGACAACTCAGTCACTGGGAGGGAACAGACTGATTTGATCGTCCAACAGAGGACTTGCACTGGAAGATGAAAGCTGGCAGAGTTTTTTCAGGAGCAATGCCCTTCATTATGGACCTAGTTGATGTTTCAATTTTATGAAAACACATTTTATAGTATCATTTTGCATGAATTTTGTTTTAAAAGAAAAGGAACAAAGGGAAATTCTGACAAAAGTACTTGAAAATAAAATGTTTTAACTGTTTTTAACTGAGCTTTGATTATTGTTGTATTTTTTTTTCAGTAAGCCTTAGAAATGCAAAGGTCAAAGAAATGTGTTTTTTAACTACTATGCTTTCATAAGAAATCATTTTGTTTGAAATTTTCTTCATTTATATTGCTTTCAAAGTACATTGTTTTGGGACTTTCGTCTTTTAAAATAAAATCTTTCTTAGGAACAAAATTAATGCAGAAACTTATTAAAAACAAGCTGTCTCAACCCTCACATAATGAATTTGCCATTTCTGGAGGTAAATCTGATGCTAGCTAGCTTTTCAAATTTATAACAGGAATTCATCCAACATCATATTGATACATATGATTCAGTCTAGTCTTTAATAAATGAGTTTCCTACCTTTTCATTTGCATTTTTTATTTAATGTGTACCTGATGCTTTTTTTTTTGGTTTTTAAATTTTGTATGTGTGGATGCATAAAATCAAATTATGTCTGTATTTTTCACAGTATTGAAGCCATGCGATCCTTTCCCAAGAACTAAAATGTCTAAAGACGTTTTGCTGAGTTGTCTCAGCACTGCTGAGAGAAGTGGCATCTCCACGTCTGTGATGCCCAGCCCACGACTGCAGCTTCTTCCTCTTTCCACCTTCCCTCCAATGCTGAGCTTTGAATCACCCTTTTACACCGTCACATCTCTACACAGACAGCTAAATTTTATTTTCACTTCTTGTAAATTGGATATTTTAAGATCATTGATTTTAGAATGAGGAAAGCGCCTGAGGGGCGTTTCAAATACAAAAATGACTTTTGTGGCAACAAGCACAAACATCACCATCATGGCTAATTTTTTTCAGTGTGCACTTTCGTGGCCTCTCCACACTGCTGGGAAATAGGGTTCTAGAAATTTGTCATCTTGGAGGTCTCAAACTCCATAACTGCCTGACGCAGCCCTCCGCCCTCCCTCCCTTGCCCCTTTCCCTGTTTGCTTTTGTAAACCTGACATCTGCAGGTACTTTGTGTGAGTGTGTTCACAGAGCATTTGTCTCTTATTAGTGTAAAGCCTGCAGCTTCATCCATGTTGCAGCATGTGTCATGATTTCTTTCCCGTGAAAAGCAGACTATTATGCAAGCGTGCTTGAGAAGTTCATGAAAAATGGAAGTAAAACATAAATTTATTTTGATGCAAAAAGTTTTGAAAGCAGCGAATGCTTCTTGTGTAATACTCATTTTTATGATTTTTTGGGAAGACCCTTGTATATATGTATATATATGTACTACATATATATGATTTCAACAGTTTGTATACCAATACTTTCTTTTTATATCATTTTGCATAAACTCTTTGAAGGGTACTTAATAATACACATAGCATATTTCGTTTCTACGTGAATCTGTTGATGGACATTTGAGTTATTTGCCCCTCCTGGTTGTTGGCAACAGCGCTTCTGTAAGCACAGGTCTGCAGACATAGAAACAGAGGCACCTTAACAAGGGTGCCAGATCAGAAGATAGGGACACTAACCACATACTGTGATAGGAGTTATGGGCATTCCGTAAGGGGTCTTAACCTGATTATCAGTACAGAAAAATTAAGTCAGTGTTAGAATATTGAGAGCCATGTCAGCCAAAACAAATAAATGATACTCTGACTAGAGATTCCTGAGTCACCATGTTAGCTGAAGGGATAACTTTTGGAGCTTCTATTGCATTTTAGATAAAGTCCAATTTTGTTCAGGCCCCAAATCCTGCATGAATGTGGTAATTTACCTAACTGAAAAAGAGATTTTCATTATCTCTTTCAGGATGATAGAAAAAAGAAATCGCTGAAATTGTTCTCTCGGAGGCTGTTTCAGGCCCAACAAGCAATAAGATAGTGATAAATAAGACTTTTGTGCGCCCATGGAAAGAACTTATGGAAAGATGACTATTTTGATTCCCCAAGTTTTCTCCGAGGTAGTTTTACAAGCAGAATTATGGAATGTAGATTGCTGTTCTGGTGAGAGAGACTAGTTATACCTGTGATGCACTTAATTGTAATTAACTAAAATGAGATGTTAATATGTCTTTTGGAAAATCATTTTCTCTCACTTCTCTTTGAATGTGATTCTTTGGTGAACATGATTCTTAATTTAAGCGTTATTTGACTAATAGTACACCTACTCAGTGTTTCCACACCAGTCTAGATTTTCTCATTTTAAAAGCTAATTAATGAAAAGTTCAGGTACCCTGGGGAACAAGGTAAATCTATGATTTCTCCTTTGCCTGTGGAATGCTACTAAGCCCAGTAGGGCCTGCTCTCTGATGCATTATGTATAAGCTCGTTTTGCTCTTGTAACACTCATAAAGGAGCATTTTCAGTGTTCTCTAATGGAGCAATCAGGCATCGGCTGCAAACACCTTCTTGCATCTCCATAGAATATTTTTAAGAGTGAAACCTGTAGTACAAGTGATTTCCATCACCAGAACAACGTAATAACCTCAAAAAAGAAAGTGCTCTTAGTCTCTTAATGCTACTAGAAGAAGAAATAAAAATGGCAACATCTGCACCTCCTTGGGTCCCCTTGTTGCTGATTATTAATTTGAAGTTACTGTTCTTGGAAACAAATCACAAGATTCCATATGTGTTTTGAGATCTGAAAATATTCCACAATGAGAAACTACTTATTTTTCTGTTGGTGTTCTCAAATAAAATGCCTTTGTTTCTGCTTTTTTGGTTGGTGTGTATACTACAGAAATATATTCCCAGAAGATCCAGTAACTTTGAAATAAAAGAAGTCCAATTGGCCTGTTGGTTCAACCATGCAAATATACTCCTCCATTTCCCTCCAGAGTCCAGTAACTTTGAGCAAAGCAAGGTCCTATTGATGACTAGTTCACTTCCAGACTTGGAAGCTGGACAGAAAATGCATGCATCAATCTTCCTTTTATTTGTCCCTGAGCTGCAAAACTTCATGTTAGTCATTTCTGTAGTGTGAAATATTTAGATGAAATTATACTCTGTTCTACCATTGTTGTCAGCAAGCATGATGTGGACCATTCTTGCACTTGAAAAAAAATTAAAATACAAATTATTAGGAATACTTCAAGGATTAGCATAAATCATGGTCTACATCGTACAGTTGGTGCTGATCCGAGTACACAGGGCAGGACGGCAGGGAGGGGTAATGGCCATGAGAGTGGCCTTTTCAGGAAGGCTGCTGGGAACTGCCAGCTTGGATTCATACATGGGTCAACTTGTACCTCAAGCTCTTAATGATCATCGCAGTCAACATGCTTTCCAAAAACAAATCCCATCTTTAACACATGCTGCATCTTGCACAAGAAATTCAGAGGAGGGCCACAAAAATCCAGTCTTCTAAGAATTAGCAATCAAGCCATAGATTTTAACTAAAGGGAATTTCATTCTCACTCCTTAACAATTAACCTTTGCATGCCCAGATAATATTTGAAAACCAATGGTAGTACTATGAATTAGGCTAGATAAAAAACATTCTAAGCAACTCCAATTATTGATTACTGCATGCTGTTGAGTGTTCAAGTGGTATTGAGAGACACATTAATCCTATAATTCATATCTTTGTTTTATAGTTTCTATTTAATTGAGATGTTAGTTATGCACAACAATTAAATTCTGGAGCTCTAGCATGCACTATGAAGATGGTAGCTGGCCACACTGTATCAGCTGATCAACAGTGGCCAAGAGGGGTGATCCCATGGGTTCTCATCACCTGCATCCCCAAACAAGATGAGTAGGAGGGGTGATGGACATGTCAGCAGGCTGGACTGTGGTTATTTTAGTGTCCACAGATTGGAAAACATCAAACTTCATACCTTACCGATTCCAATTTTCTACTGTCAGTTTCACATCAGTAAAGCCAAACAAACTAGTTATTATTACTTTAATTTCAGAAAAATCAAAATTTCCGCTGTTTTGATTAATATTTTCAGATAAATTGTTATCTGTTGACAGTAGTACCAAATGCGAAAGCTTTTCTTGCATGCTTGCAGTTCTTAGATAGCTCTTAACTATCAGTTCCAGCATGCCAGAACTCCACCCTGCTGAGGCAGTGACAAGTGGAAACATTGATAAACTTAGCACAATCATACTTAGCTTTGGAAATAAGTCATTCCTCTTACAAGAGCTGCTATATAGTAAATTCATTCTCAAAGATACTAAAATATCATGAGTTCCTTAAGTGAGTCTCATATCACTTATCGTAGAGTAAGATTTCTGAAATTCTCTTGTAATACTTTAAATCTCAGCACATATAGAAAATTTAAAAAGTCATGTGTTGATCATTTTGTTTTATTTGGGAGTATATCTTGATATTTAATGGTAAAATAATGACATATTATAATTAGTCTTACATCATTTAATAATAATTTTCCTTTTTATAGTCTCATAAATGACTTCATTTCCCTGCTCTATTTTTCTTTATGTTTGAATGGCATTTTTTGTCTTTTATTTCTCAAAATTTTTCCAGGAACAATTTCTGTGTTATTTAGAAATTATATAATTGCTAAAAATTTTTAAGTATGTGCGTGTGTGTTGCCATGTACAAAACCTGGTCTGAATGTGCTTAAGGAGACATGGGTTTCAGTTGAAATATCGTGATGAATGAAGCACTTATCAAACATGATCTTACAGAAACTCCTAGGAACTAACATGAGCATGAACTCCCTTTATCAAGATGCGTAAGAAAGGTAGTGAAATGACAGAAAATTCTTAAGCTCCGGCAATTGGGTTTCTGTACAGCATAAATGACGCTTATTTTTGTTCTGTGCATAGTCATTGGGAATAGGCTCCCACTTACTATAAGGATTAATAAAAACTTACAAAAGAAGCAATCAACAAGTTACTTGGACCAAGATATATTTACAATTTCATGAACTTCTTGAGGTATACTTGCATGCCTCTAGATCTACCAAAATGCGTGGTCAGTGTGTTTTATGATAATAGTCAACAATATTAAAAATCAGTGTAGGAAATGATCCTTATTAAAGTAATATGCAGAATATTACTCTGGAAAACCTAAGTATTACAGCAATTTAGATTGGCATTTAATACCTTCATAATATTGGATACTATTTATATACTGTTGTATACTATTTAAGGATATTTTATATTATGTTACATGCTATTTAGTAGCTATATATATAACTACTATATATATACATGCTTTAATAGTTACATACTAAATGTATAGCATTAACTGGTATATATAGTTTTATATTTGTATACACACATACATATACGTATATATATCTAAAATAACCCGTGTGTGTTTATAGATTTCAAAGATTGGTGAAATGACATTAGAGAAATCTTGATTTTAGTCTCAGTCATACAACTAGAAAACTTGGAAGTTTATCCTTCTCAAAACAAATAAGTTAGAAAAATGAAAGTCCCTATTTTTTCATGTTTGAGTCCATGGGTATTTGTAGTCAGAGGTAACGGGTTCAACAAGGAAGTGTGAGGAAGAGCCGTTGATCCCATATGGGTGGAGATTCTTCCCAGAACAAAACTATTGCATCTCTTCTAGCAGGGCTGCGAACCAAAGAAGGGGTCCACTCAGGGTGTCACCTGAGAGTGCCCAAGGACTGTAAGTGCTCTAGCTCTGCACCAACCCACCGACACACACACACACACACACACACACACACACACACACACACACCCCTGGGCCATAGACTTTCTCATGGGATCCCCACTCAGGTGCCTTCCAGCCTGCCAAGCCTGGCTCCATTCAGACCTAGAGAGAAATCTCAAGAGAAAGTGATCAAGCACTTTCTAAACTAACTGAAGAAACATTTGGCAGATGTTAAAGATAGATACTGTGATGAGTAGGTTGTGTAAATAAAGGTGCTTAAATGCAGCCTTCCCAAGATGGCAACAAGACAATTCAATGCTAAAGCTCCTTACCCTACAGCTCCTCAGAGTACGGTTATTCATCCGAGGCACTAAATGCACTTATAAATGGCAACATTTGGTCGTTTAAGTAATTTGTAAGGGGATTGCACTGTCCTACTTGTTGATATATATATCATAGCTAGCAAGTGAATGCTTCCAGGAAAGGTGCAGGCCCCGGTGGCTCAGCTTTAAATGTACGTAGAAGACTGGAGACCGTCCTAGGATTGACAGGTGAAGGCAGCAGGGAATCTTCACACAATTTTTCTTTCAAGAAAATCTGGCAAAGAATTAGTAACTTGTTTTTTCAAAATGAAGCAGAATGGGAATGATTATAGAAATAAGTGAGAAACAGCCTAGGGAAAGAAGCAAGTATGTCAGGTCACATGAACAGACTCAGCTGGACGCCAAGAGCTTGAAAGAATGCCATCTGGTTGAGTCTCTCTCTGCAGCTTAGTTAGTCCCCAGTATGAACCCATGGGCACCAGATCTCATGGTCTAGGCACCCCTTCTAGCGTGTGTCTTCAGTCATTTGGTCTAACCACAGAGCACTGCATCTTTCTTTTTCTAAGTTACCATGTATTCTTTTACATTAAAATCAATGACATAAAATCAACAAGTAAAAAAGACCATAGTTCAGCAGAAATATCAACAAGGACTATCAACAGTAATCAAATGAGAAAGTGTCAATTTCTCCCATATATAATACATTTAAAATAATCACAGATGTTTAAAACCACAATAGTATTATTACTAGTGAGACTCTGTTTAACAATGACGTTAAATAGAGTTTGACAAAACTATAATTGCAGCAATATTGTTATGCATTACATTTTTATTTTGTTTTGCTATTTATTTTTAAAGCTTTATTTATTTTTATTGCAAAGTCAGATATACAAAGAGGAGGAGAGACAGAGAGGAAGATCTTCTGTCCATTGATTTACTTACCAAGCAGCCGCAACAGCCAGAGCTGAGTCAATCCGAAGCCAGGAGCTAGGAGCTTCTTCTGGGTCTCCCTCGTGGGTGCAAGGTCCCAAGGCTTTGGGCTGTCCCAGGCCACAAGCAGGATGGAAAGCGGGGCTGCTGGGATTAGAACTAGCATCCATATGGGATCCTGGTGTGCTCAAAGCAAGGACTTCAGCCACTAGGCTATCATGCTAGGCCCTGCTTTTTATTTATGTTTTTAAAAATTAGCTCCATGTATAAGACAGGACATGTGGTATTTGCCTAGCACTTTGTATACATGTGAGTTGGGTGTAAGCTAAAAGCCTACTTTATTTCACATAATGCATAATCAGAATAGCTGTGATAGGCTTACTTTCTAACTGTGCATGCTGTTTGTGAAAACATTATGATAGCAGAGCAAAGGAACTAGTAAACAAATACAGTTTTTGCACTGAAGAGCAAAAAATAGCAAAACATGCTAAAGATGCAGTTAAGAAAAAAGCAAAGGGACTTTAAAACTCCAGGAATGCATAAAAATGTCATTTAAGAAATGTCAATTAGTACTATTTATTCAGAATGTTAGTATTATTAAAAACTACACACTTCTAAAGTTGTTCAAAAAAACTAGGAAAAGGGGAGAAAATGTGCCATGGCGATATTATATAGGAAGGCTTAAACAGATGCATAAGTTAGTCTTCAACAACAACAACAAGAAAATGTTCATGGGGTTTATTTGTAGAAGGACAATTTCATTATGCAAATGACTGAAATATTGGTATTGAATTTTAAAGCTTAAAATTAGTAACAAATTTCTATGAAACCCAAAAATTAAACTCAAGATTTTTCAAGACCCAAATTAAAGTCAACAGAATTTGTATATTGATGTTGGAGGAACTGTGGATGAAAGCTATGATGCAGCGTTTGAAGGTCAAACCAGCATAGGAGTTGATAGCATTCAAGAAGTCCATATATTAATATTTAGAGTGACAGCTCTCCAAGAAGATTTTCAAGGGTGAGCATCTGGCCCAGCAGTGAAAGTGCTCACATCTACGGAAATCCTGCGGTTTGCTGTGCAGCTCCTCTTCCTAGTCCAGCCTTTGTCCCAGTGAGGAGGCAGGTAGTGACACTTCCAGGGCTGGGTTCCTGCCATCTACAGTGATTCCACACTGGGCGCCCTGGGAGGCACTTGGGGCATGAACCAACTGACAGGAACCCTCTCTGTTAGTGTGTTTTCCTGTGCCTTCAAATAAGTATGTTAATTAAGAAGAAAACCTTTCGACAATATAAATTGGATCGAGTGTCTAAGTACGAGGCAATTCAGTGGTCTGGTGTCACTCCGGATGAGGTTCAGCGCTCTCTGGTTGTGCAGAAGGGGCGCTGAGTCCCTCTGCGGCCAGTGTGGAAGTTAGGTGAGCAGATTAGCCGCATGCTGGGCTATTGCGGTGAGCTGATGGGAGATTCACATAGCTGGCTGTGGTTAGCTGTGGCTCAGCTGTTTCAGCAAATCATTTTGAAGAAATGCCCCCAAGCCTTGCTTCAGCTTGCTTACACGGCAGCTCTGGGTCCAGAGACACGCTTAAATCCAGAGCCTGCTGGAGCACTTAATATGCGGAGTCTTACCAGTGATGAAGTTTTCTACTCAACTGAAACATTTGGACACTGTTATATATATATTTTTTTATTTGATGGGAAACTCAGATTTAAAGTTCAGTGAACTAAAAAATGTATTCCATCACAACAGATTTCTCTGCCTATCTACGAGCCAATCATAATTGCATACATCTAAGAAAGAATTTCAAGTCATTTCTCTTAGCATGTGGCTTATTACCATATTTATTTTTTTATTTGAACTGATACTAGAAAGCTTTGTAGCCACAGGAATTTTTTTAGAAAATCAACTAGTTCTCTTAAGGAAATGCGGTAGAATAAGTTTCAAACCAAACTCAAAACTATGAAAAAGGCAGGAACTCTATTGTAACTTTAAAAAAATGACATGGGTCGTATAAATGTAATGGAGCAACAGAGAAGAAGAAAGTAGTGAAAACCATTTAGTGGTAAACTTGAACCTTGCTGAAAACATAGAAAAGCATCACTGTTAAAATATACAGTACCTTTGTCAGACATCCCAAATAACGTGGGCTTTGTTTGATGTTGCTATATATTATCCAGGCAAAGCCGATATTACCCAACCTTGCTCTCCACTTGAGAACAATAGTGACCTTACAACATGGTTTGTGACTCACAAGATAAAGTAACCACAGCTTTTGTATAATTATATTCTGACTATTTTTGGTTAGACAAAGAACCAGGCAAATTGAGCAGAATATAGAACCCTCCTCCATCATGGCACCTCCATGCTTAGGCACCTCCAAAGCTGTACACAAGCAATGAAGTAAATATTGAATTAATGATGTTATCTGCTCTGTTGGCTGGTTGTGTTTTTCCAGGAAGTATACCTGGGTCATTGCTGTCCATGGGTGGAGACTCATGTAACTATCCCGTATGTAAATTGTTATGTCAGATCTAAAAACATGTTTATATAGACATAACCCCTTTTGACATAAACCCATACATGAAATATGTATAAGTCATTTAGAAATTTAGTATTATTTTAAAATAATCATATATGAATTGCATAGCTTGTTCTAAGACTCAATAGAATGGAAGTGATAAGTGTGACAATTGATTTTTTATTTTTGATCTACAGCTCCATATCGCCGTTCGGGCTCAGTTTAACATATTAAAAGTGGGCATTTAAAATATCTCCCTATTATATCTGAAATTCTCACAAAATGCAGCAGAAGATTGGGTTATTGGATTCTATTTTGTATATATAAAGATAGTTCCAAAATACATTTCCACCAGTACTGTTTTGGTTTATTCCTAAATCCATGTAGGATGGTCATAGGAAAGACACTGCAACAGAAATTGGGAAGTTGATCAGTACAGAGAAAACTGACGTTTGAATCAGCGTAGAATTCACTGTATAGCCCAAGGACTTAGGGCCCCACGCTGAGTATGTCCCTAGACTTGTGGAAGTCTCTTTTGGATAACACTAGTTTTAAATTTTCATTCTTGCATCAGACTAGTCCGCGTTTGAATGCACATGCATCCTCTCAGAGAGTGGAAGCATCCCATGGAAAGAGGGATCGTCGAAAAGACGATCAAGATTGCCTTGACCCGCAGGGCACTGTGGCAGAATTTTCATGTCCAGGTTTACTCTGATTTAAGATACCTTTCACACGTAAGGATCTTGCAAATGGGGTTTCTATTTCTCCAAGGAACAGCCTCTGTAAATTTCCTGGGAGCTCCAACAAGTTAATCTGCTCTGCCGTTGTTTTGTGGTGGGTCTCTCCAGTCCTGGAGAGGTAATCTAGGGTGATTCATTCTCCTCCCGCTCACACACATTCAGCTTGTGATGAATGTTTGAGAAACATATCAATGCTGTGCCTCGGTAATAAAGTTTTTGGACTGGTTTTGCAAATCTTTTGCTTGAACCGGGGAAACACTGTAATACTCAAGTGTCAGAAAGCATCCTAGTCAAATTAGATTGTCTGGAGTTGGAAAGCAATTTTTGCCAGCAGGATACAGGCTGGCATAAATGAGGTGAAGGACAAATGAAGAGGCATATATTTTCTGTTGGAGGTATTTACTGAACAATTCGAGGTGGTGTTTTCTTTGCACAACTTTAAAAATAGGTTTTTTATGGTTTTAATCTAAGTTAAGGTAGGAGTAGTCTAAGGCAGATATAAACAAGACAGTTGAGTTACTGAATAATATTCAGACAAGCCTAAGCAATGAATAAAGCAGTGAAAGCCAGTCCGATCTATGAAGGAGTGGAATTCGTCTTCAAGAGTTTACTTATAAATATTAATTGATACAGACGCTGCCACATACTATGGGCCTGTCATGGGTCTGCATATCCATTAAGGCTTGGAGTCCACTAGCTGGTCTCCATGAAGCTCCTACTTTCTAACCTCCACACAACATTAACCATTTTTTGTGCTTTTCCCTTAACTTTAAGGTTTGTTGTAGGGGATCCCAGGAAAATAATGAAATAGTCTTCATGTCACTTTTTTCCTTTTCAAAGATTTTTCCTTATTGAACATTTCTTTAGTGACTGGCATATGAGTACTGCACTTCAAAGAAGAGAAGAGAAATAATTTCTGGTAATGAAAAAGGGAACCTGAGCAGGTATCGGAATCACAAAAATAAAACGTGAAATGGCAAAAGAACTGCAAAGACATTTATTAAAACTACTATGGGTTCTCATTGGAATGTGGGCTAATTAAAACTGTTTGAATGGTTTTGAACATGATAACATTCCCAATGATTTGAAACATCTGTACAATTTGTGAACTAGTTCTCTGTAAACACACATCTGAATGGCTATGTTAAATTTTGGACTTATTACAGTTTTAGTGTGGAAGGGATGAGGTTCCTTAAGAAGTCTGACATTTTTCAATTTGAACTATTAACATCATTAGCAGTTATATTCATTGCATGTTGTGTTCAGTATTCAACCAAATAAAGTAAAGGACTCTATATATTGGGTCTTCTCGCCTCACAGTTTTACTCTCTTTGCTGATAACTGTGTGCTATAAAGACAATTTTCTGCCAAGACACAATTTAGAATTAACACAAGCATTACTTCAAAAATTATGCAGTAGAAAAGGGAACCTGTTCCCTGGAAGTGAACTACTGTATACATGATACAAAGCATCAGCCATCACGTACTATTGAAGAATTGCCAGGAAATTTGTTCTGGAGTTTGAAAATATTTGGCACCAAAGGGAAGCATTTTTATAACTCTTATTTCCCAGTAGTTAATAACTGCAAAATAGATTACATGGGTAAGACTTCTTATAATGACCATTTAAAACAGATGATTGCTGTTTAAAGTAAAGCAATGAATGCCTTAATTTTGTAAACAAGGGCCTAAAGTTGATGAATCATTCTATATATTAGAAAGTACATTGTAAGAAACAATTACAAATGCTTACAATGGTAAGGAAGCACTTCCCTGCGGCTAAAAAAAAAGTAGCCTAAATTTTATTCAGTAAATCCATCTATATCTCTATTCAATTCATGTTTGCATGAGTTTTTAGAATAATAAGTGATCAAATTTTGTGTCTTCAATTTAGTTATGATTAGCTAATCTTACAGGATTGTATTGATAACATCCCTAAAGCATATTTTGGATTATACTTTTCCATTTTATTTATATCACAGATGCAAAGAAATAAGAATTGTATCCTGATTCCACATTTTCAGATACATTATTTACGTAAAACACTGTATGAATAGGGTTTATATATACTTAGACATATAACTTTAATTATATATAAAAGCATAATTTTAGTTTCTCAAACATTGTATAAACATATAAAATGTATTTTCTTAAGCAATAGGTAGCACACGCATTATAATAATAATATGGTTTTCACTGAAAATGTAGAGGAAACTTTATAGTGCCTAGTAATATACCACATTGACAAAGCAAAAAATGAAATATCCCTAATTCTTGTCATTTCAGTACATTACAATTTTAGAAGTTTATGGCACAATTTCATATTAAAGCTATAAACCATAACTCGAGGAATGCTTTTTTCAATTAATTGCCTCTGCAACTACTACCTGTACAAACAGAGCTTTGGGGTATCAGCTACAACTTCATATAAAAAGAGCTGTGGTATCCATAAGTTAATGTGTCTGGCTACTTTTGTCAATATAATATTTTAATGTCCATCATGGTGGATGTACACAAGTTTTTGTTTTCTTTAGCTAATAAATGGTATAAATAATGTGACAAACGTACATGTAGGTTGATGATCATCCTGTTAATGTGTTTATTTCTTATTTTTGGATAATATTGATAAGGCTGCTGCGAACAATTTTGTGTGAAATTATTTTAATTTCCTTAAATAAGAGTACAATTCATAGATTATGGGTATATGTTTGTGTCCATGTGATATCATAGCATTTTAGATTGTGGTGTATTGGATTTGTAATGTCCATTTTCCTGATAAATAATGATGATGAGATCATTTGATAGGATTATGATCTGCAGTAAGAGTTTTGAGAATTGTTCACCTAAATTTCTTGCTCATTTTTATTGGGCTTCTGATATTTCTACTAATAATTTTTATTATACAGTTTGTGTGCCTCAGATATATATATAGTAGCTATTTTTCATTTGTACCCTACATGTTCAGTTCTCATCGATCTCTTTTAAAAATGTGCCCACGTGCAAATCATCACTTCATGCTTCCTCTACTCCAACTCTCTACTGAATATGTGTTTGTCAGTCTCCTCTGCATTCATTACCTTGATAGTTTTTCTAATCTTAAAATAATTTTACGTTGTCTTCATTTTACAACTTCATAATTGGTCTTAAACTCGGATGTGGCATCTTCTACCTAATAAATGCACACATCACAGGTCAATGGGCTCCACCTCAATTAACACTGTATTATAGACATCAGTGTCTCTTAGAAATTGTTTCTGATCATTGCTCATGGGAACTGACTAGGTAATATGGTTTTAAAAGGGGAAATAAATAACCCTATGTAGATAAACACATTGTGAATATTCATGCAGGCCTAAATTGCAGAACAATGGACTAGAAATCACAATGGTCTTGAGCTAGAGGGTACTGTAACAATGAGTTGTATAGAAATAAATATAATGTTAAGTGGCTGAAAACCCTACAACATATCCTTTTGGGTTCTTCATATTTCTTACACAAAGGGATTTCCTTATCTTATGTTCCAACATGATTTCTTTTTCTTGGTCCCTATTCTTCACACAGAGATATAGCTGGTCTTTTAGCTTTATGTTTTTTCTTTTCTTTTTTGATTTATTTACTTCATTGGGAAAGCAGATTTACAGAGAGAAGGAGAGACACAGAGAAAAATTTTTCCATCTGCTGGTTCACTCCCCAAATGGTTGCAACTTCTGGAACTGAGTGAAACCAAAACCAAAAGTTAGGAACTTCTTCTGGGTCTCCCACGTGGGTGCAGGATCCCAAGGGTTTGGGCCAACCTATGTTACTTCTCCAGCCCACATACTTGTGGGAGCTAGATGGGAAGTAGAGTGTCCATGACTTGAACTGGTGTCTATCTGACCCCGGCACTTGCAAGATAAAGATTAGCCATTGAGCCATAGTAACTTCTTTTAACCTTAGTAAAAGCCTCAATCATGTTCCTAGTCTACTGCTTCATGTCTGCTGTCCAGGCCATTTTTCTTCAAGTATCCTTTACATCTCTCTATATACCATCTACTTAAGCACCCGTCCTCTTCTGAAACAGTTGGCCGTGTCCCTTTAGACAATCACTCTTCCTTTAGCATGGAAGAGTTCATTTCTTCCAGAATTCTATCAGTTTCCTATTATTTGTTCTCAGTTATTCCTTCCATATTGACTTATTTGCCACCAAGAAACATGGTTTGGAAATAAACAGAATTTGATCTCTCCTACACAAGTGATGGATGACTTAGGAAACTATATGCTTGGGTTTAAAAGTATATATGGAACCATTCAATCTAAGACAGAGATTCTTACAAAAACTATTCCACAGTGTTAAATAAAGGGTTGGAAAAAGAATAATCAATGGAATGTAACTTAGTTATGTGTAGTTCTCTATTTATAATTATTTTATCTTGTTTTTCCAAGTTAATGTTTTATTTATTGCATTGTTGAGACAATGTATTTTTAATGTATGTTATAATCAAAAGCTTAAGAGTTCAACAAAATAAAAGATTAAAAATAAAAAGACCAGCAGAAAATAATCAGATTATAAACTATTTTCAAATGAAAAGATGCTCAATTTCACTCACATAAATTTTAATGTAGTCACAAAATCATTGAAACTATAGCAGTGTGTAATTTCTGTCAATGTGCTTGACAAAGAATTAAAGCAAGGTTTGAAAAAATTTTTTTTTCTTCCAGAAAAACTTAAAAGAAAAGTACTAAATCTTCCTCATGTGTAGTGGTTAAAATTAAAAAAATAAATAAATTGGGGTAACTGCTGTGGCATAGTGTATTAAGCTACCACCTGTAGTGTTGGCATACAGTATAGGTGAAGGTTCGAGTCCCAGTTGCTCCGTTTGAGATCCACCTCCCTGCTAACATACCCAGGAAGGTAGAAGAACATGGCCTAAATTCTTGGATCTCTGTACCAATGTGGGAGATACAGAAAAGATCCTGACTCCTGTCTTTGGCCTAGCATATAGTGCTTGCCATTGTAGCCATTGAGCATTGGAGGGTGGGGTAGGGTGGTTAACCAATGGATATAAGGTCTCTCTCTCTCTTTCTTTTTCTGTAACTAAGTCCTTCAAATAAATAAATAAAATTTTTAATAAGCATTTAAAATGAAAAATATGCTGCAAATGACTGTATGCATAGAGATTTAATAACATAATGCTCCAAACTTAATTTTAAAAAATCTAAACCTTTAATTTAATATAATTAGAGACACTTTAAGCCTTTAATGTGTCTGGGCCCGGTGGCATGGCCTAACGGCTAAAGTCCTCGCCTTGAATGCCCCGGGATCCCATATGGACGCCGGTTCTAATCCCGGCAGCTCCACTTCCCATCCAGCTCCCTGCTTGTGGCCTGGGAAAGCAGTCGAGGACGGCCCAATGCATTGGGACCCTGCACCCGCGTGGGAGACCCGGAAGAGGTTCCTGGTCCCGGCATCGGATTGGCGCATACCGGCCCGTTGCGGCTCACTTGGGGAGTGAATCATCGGACGGAAGATCTTCCTCTCTGTCTCTCCTCCTCTCTGTGTATCCGGCTTTCCAATAATAATAAAATCTTTTAAAAAAAAAGCCTTTAATGTGTCTAAATAGTGAAGACTGTAAGTTTTTGTATCCCCAGTTTTTGGCCATGTAAACTTCTGAACTTGTTAACCTACTTAGCACATATTTCATGACAGTGTAGCTGGTCCGTGAATTCTGCTGATCATTGCAAATCCCAAACTAATGAAAAACAGTCTTGCTTTCATGAAGTTCACACTCTAATGGAGAAGAGAGTAATTTACATATTTAATATTACATATTTAATTTACATAATTTAAGTTATGACAATGTCGTGAGTGCTACAACAAATGTGGAGCACAGCGAAGGTCAACTCAGTCTATCAATTGCAAAAGGAAGACAATAAATTCCAAATTCAAAAAAAGGGCTGATTTTCAAAAAATGATGAATTCTTCCCGACTGATTAACAGATCAAAAGGCCCCCAAAGCAGCGCAGACTGACCCAGGCAAACAAATGTTTCCGGAGACATTGGAGGAGATGGAGAGAGGGCCCGAAGCACGTGTCATGACTCCGAAGAACCTCCAGCAAATGGCAGACAAATAACGTGAGCACACTTGTGTGTCCATGTGCATACACGCCGAAAAGCACCAAGCTGAAACTTGGGGTGGAGTGCAAATCTGAAGTATGAATAAGTGTTTTTGAAGCTTTAAGAACTTTTTAAAAAATTTATTTTTATTGGCAAGGTAGATTTACACAGAAAAGGAGATAAAGAGAGAAAGCTCTTCCATTTGCTGGTTCATTCCCCAAGTGGTTGCATCATGGAGAGCTGAGCCAGGCTGAAGCCAGGAGCTTCTTCTGGGTCTCCCATGTGGGTCATCATCGGCTGCTTTCCCAGACCACAAGAAGGGAGCTGGATGAGAAGTGGAGCAACTGGGACATGAGTTGACACCCATATTGGATCCTGGTACGTGCATGGTGAGGATTTGCCTACTGAACAACCAGGCTGGTCCCAAGTTTTAGCTTTCTCTTTGTACGACTCCACAGCATGAATTTCAAACATTGGAATTTCAGGCTTCTTTACAGATTGCTAGTAGAGGTGATTTGGTGTAATAGAGTTTATTGTATCTTTGATAGAAATATCACATACAGATATATTAAAGACCCATTCAAATAAATATTGAATATCCTATTTGATAAAGAAGTGACATGCACCTATGAATGATGTTTCAAAAGTCTGTATGGAGCTTTGTGTTATTTCCAATGTTAACATTCAGTCTGCCACATGACCAAAATAGTTTAAATTTTCAACTTCAACCTGGTCTCCCTTCATCTAGACACAGTTGAATAAACAAACAAACAAAAAACACAAAAGTTCACAAATTAAAATGATTCTTACAAATTTTCTGTCAAACATGGAAGACTTAATGTAACTTTTAAAGAGTTCCGAGCATGTGTTCATTTCTGTAAGTGGAATTGGTTTATGGAAAATCATATACCTCAACAGGGCAGATGCCAAACTGTGCTTTGAATAAAAGATGCAATGTGGTGATTTATTCTGTGAGGCAATGAGCCAATGTTCTGCAATTTCACATTAGTTTGTGGGCTTCAACAATAAACTTCTTTCAAAAAAATGAAATAAACAGGACTGATGGAAATTTTTTAGGAAGGAAATCACCCACAACAAACTCAGACAATACCTGCAAAATCTGTGCCGTGTATTTGTATATGTATCATTGCTGCTGTAGCTGCTTTCTAAAAAGCCGGTGGAAAAGGAAACTGCTGAGTCTAGGTGCCCCATATGGATATATTTTCAAATAAAGCATCTGTAAATTCAACCTAGTTTTATGGTGTACATTTGAACATGCACGGAAAAACTACTTTCTAGAAACACTCTGAATATGCAAATGATGTTTTATAAATATAGCCTTCAAAGTGAATTTCAGTTTTATAACAAGAGCAGAAATGTTCATAGAAGGCTACAGCGACCGGAGTGTAAATTGAAATAGCACGGTTGAAAATAGAAGAATGTGTGGGGCACATCCTCGCTTGTATTAAACATCCTGATTAGTATCACATACTCATTTCCTTTACTTGGCCAGAATCTTAGGAAAATATTCTCTAGTAATACAGCTTGTCTACTTGGCCTGAAGACACCTTGGAAAAGTGAGAGCTGAACAATGAAAAACAACACATGGAGCTTGGCTTGATTCTAGATCTTTCTGTGGAGGGAAGGTGCCTGACTACCTGGAGGCAGGACCTTTGCATAGTCTCTTGCAGTCACGGGGCACTGGGAACAGTAACTGGAGCCACTTGGGGACTAAACCTGCAGATAGGAGATCTTTCATTCTGTCTTTCCTCTTCTTTGTAAATCTGCAGTTCTAATAATAATAATAATAATAAATGATAAAAGAATTTGCACAAAGGAAATGAAAAGCATGTCCACAAATATAACTGTTAACTACAATTGGTGGATATTGCCATGAGCACCGAATGTGCAAACAAATTACGATACAGTAGTGAAACGGGCTAATTCCAAGTAGTGGTTTAAGAAATCAGTCCAGGGCCCCATGGGTAGACTTCTGGCTGAATCCTCCCCTTGCACATGCTGGGATTCCATCTGGACACTGGTTTGCATCCTGGAGACCCTGCTTCCCATCCAGCTCCTTGCTTCTGACCTGGGAGAGCAGACAAGGACGGCCCAAAGCCTTGGGACCCTGCACCTGCGTGGAAGACCCAGAGGGAGCTCCTGGCTCCTGAGTTTGGATTGGCTCAGTTCCAGCCATTGCGGCCACTTGGAGAGTGAGTCAGCAGAAGATCTTCATCTCTGTCTCTCCTTTTCTCTGTGTATCTGACTTTCCATTAAAAGCAAATAAATCTTTAAAGAAATGAAATCACTTTAAATATAGTGGATTAGAGCTGAGCTTGAGAAAATATTCTGGGAGTAAGAAGCGGAATAAGCAAGAATGTTCATGAGTATTGTGTGAATGCATTTGTAGGGTGCCATGAGACAGGCAAAACTAACCTATGCAAAAAAAAGTAGCAGTGATTTGAAGATATAGGAAAACACGGGGGTTTCCCGCTAGAAGGCGCTCTCCGTTAGTAGAGAAATGTGCTTCGCTCTGGTGCACAGCGGACTGTTGATTCCCGGCTACAGTTCAGAACCTCCACGCCTGCAGCATCAGCCTGTCTTCCATGACTGAGGGGACTTCGCCACTATGCTCCTAACAATAAAGGTATCTAGGGTCATCCTAGAAGGCCTAGTGGAATCATTTACTGTATCCTTGGTTAAGTAAAATGTTCAGATCATTTGCTTTTTCATTTTCTTTTTGTAATGTGGTTTGAGATAAATTTAAATTTAGGTGGTTGATGTTATGTTTTCAAAAGCCTTGCGATACTTCACAGGTTTGGAGGGGAGTTAGTTTCAGATCCCATTGAAACAGCGACTGGGAGGAAATTCATTCTTGAACATCCTTCAGATGTTCAAAAGAGGACAGAAAGAAACAAGCAGCAGCAATCGAAGTCGGCGGTTAATCCATGTTGACTCATTGCGGGTTTGAAGAGCAGCAAACAATGGAGGTTGGTCACAGCACACAACAAATGATAAACAATTGGAGGCTGATTGGATAACAACATCGTTTTGCTTACACTAGCATGGATTTGCAGAACATTAAGTAAGCCCATATTCCAGTGCAAGCAAATGCTTTGGAATGGGATTTTTAAAATGTTGATATTACTATGGCTACTGTTTTGTGCTACTTGTAATACTGCTCCATTAACACACGTATCACAAACATAACGTCCTCCGTTAGCACCAATAGGGAGTCAAGTGTCTATGGAATTGCTTTTTTAAAATTTTAGTGCTTAATCTAATCAATGGCAATAAGAAACACCTACCAGTTCTCTCATTTACTCTTTGTAAATTAGCAGGTTTTACACCCATTAAATGAGCAAAACACAGCTATTTTATACAAAGATACTGAAAAGAGATACATAAAGTAGATTGTTGAAATGATGGTGTATGTGTTAAATATCGGTTTATATAGATTGACTTAGGAAAGAATCGGGCTCCCTATTTTGAGAAGTTACACACATTCACATCTATTCGCAGGTACACATTTATTATTATTATTATTATTATTGCTATTACTATTACCAGAAGCAGTTGATACAGAATATTAGGGAACGATGATGATAGCTATCGCAGTGTGCTGTGTCTCCCAGGCACCTGTTTTCCCACAACATAAAGGATTGAGTATGTACTTTCAGTGGTACACAGGGTGTTGCAAGTCTTGGCTGCTCTGCTTCCAGTTCTGATCCATGTTAATCCATCTGGGAATGAAGCAGGAGATGAGTTAAGTGCTTTGGCCCCTTTCACTCATGTGCTAGATGGGCGAGTTCCAGGCTCCTCACTTGAGCCTGGCCTTTGGGGACATCTGGGGAGTAAAGCAGAGGATGAAAACATGTGTGCGTGTGTGTGTGTGTGTGTGTGTGTGTGTGATCTGACTTTCAAATAAAAGCTTCTATTTGGTTTTGTCTGGGAAAATATTATCAACCTGATAAAATATTGTTTCAAAGAAAAAAGGAAAGGTTATTACAGAGCAATGTTCCAACATACAGCATTCCAGTTGATGTTTCATATTAATTAGTTATAGACTGATAGATGCTTTCTACTTTCATTTAAAATAGCTTTCTATTGAAGGTGACTTTACCTTGCTAAAATGATGAACACGTTTCTTGTGTATGCTTTGCAGTGCAAAAACAAAATGGCAGAGACTGGTGGAGCCATCTTTGTTCAGATCCACTAGAAGGAAAAATAACAGAAAAATGACTGGAATAAACCATGGTCAGTATGCAGTCTACTTTGGTTTAACCAGGTCATCTGGTTTCTGACTGGTCTTCCTCATTTGAGAAAGCAGATAAAGGATAAGCGAATAATTGAGAAATTGGGATGGCTTCTAGGGCTATTAGCATCTATGAAGAGAAATGACATTGGGAATTCTCACCTGAAAATGCAGGTTGTGTCATGGATGGGGAGTTTGGTGGCCACAGGCTGATCCCAGTATCTAGGGCAGTGGAACAAAAGGTAGCGTGAGGCACATGGGCTGTGACCCTGCTGCAGGACTGGAGCCCAGCACACCTCCGGGGCAGGCTGCTCGTCCCTGGCTCCAGCAACAATGAGACTGTGATCCAAATTAGTAAGACCGAGACATTTGTCCTTGTTGCTGCTGTCCTCAAAGTGACAGAGAGCCAAAAGACTTGCAACAACTGAGATCCTCAGTGAACTAAATAATTTTAACCAAGATTATAGTAACAATTTTCATGGTTACAGTTATCTTAAGTGTGTCCATCTCTAAAATGTGTTTCCTTCGAATGTTGTTATAAGAATGAATTACATGTGAAAATGCATACTACAAATGAGTATGCAGATGAAAAGAATGGAAATGCTGTGCTAGCTGTGTGCTACCATTTCTCAGATGACAAACCCTGCGGGGTGAAAATACTATTGCTGAATCTTTGACATTGCTTTTATGAAACAGTGAATTAAATAGAAAGGAACCTACATTTTAATATGGAATTAAAAATGCTATTTTCATATACAGTGAAAAAGGTGAGGCACATTCTCTACCTTTTTATATCACTTCTACCTTTTTACACCAATTCCTCTCAGTGTGTTATCCCACTGTGTTAAAAATCCAATACTGAATTTGAAATTTTTCATGAAGTGTTTTTGCATATTTGCATTTAGTATCTAAGACTCATTCTATGAATAAATTATAGGTTATTCAAAATGACTCCATGTAAGGAAGGTTCTTGAACAGTTTTTTGGCTAATTCACCTTATGAACCTCACCAGTGTCTCCCTACCAATTATAAAGCATGCGTGTGCCTGTGGATAAGAATTTACTTCCTGGGCCCAGCACAGTAGCCTAGCAGCTAAAGTCCTCACATATACCAGGATCCCATATGGGCATCGGTTCTAATCCTGGCAGCCCTGTTTCCCATTCAGCTCCCTGTTTGTGGCCTGGGAAAGCAGTAAAGGACCGCTTCAACCCTTGGGACCCTGTACTTACGTGGGAGACCTGGAAAAGCCTCCGGGTTCTTGGCTTCAGATCAGCACAGCTCCAGTCATTGTAGCCGCTTAGGGAGTGAGTCAATGGATGGAAGATCTTCCTTTCTGTCACTTCTCCTCTCCGTATACCTGACTTTCCAATACAAATAAAATAAATCTTTAAAAAAAATCTTACATGGGAAATGTAGCAGACCGAAAATATGTTGTTTTTATTTCATATGTAACTCTGTAGTTACCATTTTTCAAGTTCCTTATTTCTTTGTGGGCTTGCTTAGTGCCCATCGATGCCATCCTGAAGAAGCACTCATTTCCCTTGTACTCTGCATGCTGGCCCCGTCGCTGCCACCTCCTGGCGCACACAGGACCTGAAGGCTGGAGGAGGGAGCCAGTGAAGGACTTGAAACCATGCGGTCAGGACGTCACAACCCCAGGGTCCTAACTGGGGCCAGCCGACCACAAACGAGAACTATTTTTTAAATGTATAGCAACGCTTGACTTTGTGTGGCTTAAATACTTATTAAATACTTTTACTCTGCATCAAAATTTCCAAGAGATTAATTGAATCTGCATAAATTAATCCATGGAGGGTTGGTTTACTCTGTCTCGCCCTCAGATATCTTCTGTTTTTTCTCCTTTTTCCTTCCCTGCTTCCCCTCCTTCTCTCTTTTCTTTTTAATTATCACAGGCTTGATCTTTTACTAAAGAAAGAGTTCAACAAATAAAAAGTAGAAAGATCTTGCAGGCTTAGTCTTCTATTTCTTTTACTCCCTGTTAGCTTACATATTATGTTGTTGGCACTGTTGCTGTTTTTCAGGTAGAGATTAGACTTAGTACTTCACATTTTAATATAATAGACATTTTCACAAAATAATGTAATCTGTCTGTATAGATAGCTAAATGAAAATACTACCCCGACTGTTAGTTTTTGGTTGCCCCATTTGTGATTAACAACCTGTGACATAGCACCATCATCAATACTGGATTCTCCAAGCCATGCCTGCACAGAACCTGGGACTTCTGTGCAAATTCTTCCCAAATAGTTCTTGAAATTGCCTTTGAGTGATTCTCTGAGCCAAGCAGAGGATTTAAATTCTAAAATTCCAAGGTAGAATTCTGTGCTCTCACTGCCAAAATCAGACAGTACTCGAAGACGATGCTGATACCTACAATGGCAGATTGGTTTACAAAATTGTGGTTTTTTAATTTTCAATGTCAGAAGAAGTTCATGTCTGCTGTTTTTGAAACTACAAATACCCAGGGTCCCAAACACTGAGGGAGGAATCAGATGAAATTTCATGACAGATGATGTCACACCAACAGCAGAATAACTGCTCTCCTCAAGTTGCCGTGCGCTGCTGAATGACAGTCAACGTTCCAGGCAAGCTGAGAGGGACGTTGCAGGCTGTAGAACTCTGGTGGTTGGTCAGACTTCAATCAATCTTTCCTGTGTGCTTGGCTTACTTACTGGCTTGGACCAAACTCAGGAAGCCACCAGTCCTGCTGCTACATAGAACTCTGCTTTCTGATCCTCACTGATTCATGATTCACCTTTTTTTCCAGAACCATTCTGAGGTTGATTTAATGGTCTCTTATAATAGTATTAGAGATTACCAGAAGAAAATGTTATATTATTGGACATAGATGAAACAGCTGCATGTCAAAATGTATTTTGCTTTTTATGCTAAAATTCTATCACTGGGTATCTACAAAATGAATACCTGGTAAGTGCTTAGTTGAAATTTTATTCGGCAGATTTTTCTCCTTAAATAACTTTTAAAAATCACATTTAAATAGATGAATGAACGACTATGAAAAGATAATGATTTTAAAATTTGCAATATCTATCCATCTGTGTCTCTGAATGTTAAATACAAATAATTTCTTTTTCTAGTAAATTAAAATGATGCTTAGCTAATTTGCTTTCAGATTTTGTTGTTTGTCAGAAACTGGAATGCTTCATTGGGAAATCATCGTTGGGGACCATGGCTGCTAACCAGAAAGTTACTCAGACAGCCAGTGCAATGTTATCTGTTTTCCAATCTTTGAAAATGAATGCCTTGAATGTAAAATGAGGGGCATAATGTTTAATTAGAAACCACTGGCATCGCTCTCAGAAGTTGGTGTGTCTCCCTAGTGACAGAGGTCACAGCAGAATATAAAAGAGGCATTTTACAAATGCTCCTGGGCACATAACCTGGTCCTGCCTCTCTAGATGATCTCCAATAACTCATTAAGCAGCAACCTTCATACATTATGCTATGCACCATGTCTGAGAGGCTGGGGGTTTAAATCCCAGTGGCCCACTGCTTGTCCACCCCATTTGATACTGTGAGCTAGGCTTGGAGTGGCGGATAATGTCCGTACCTTGACAGATAAATGGCATTTGTTTAGTTTAAACGACAGCCTGCATTCTGCCTTTTGTTCTAAAGCACTATGAGGTTAATTGAGCAGATATGAAAAATTAGCCTGTGCTCCAAGTCAGAATTATTAATCCAATGGCCTTAAATTAGAGCATCTCTCATTTCTCTGATAGACTGAATCATACAGACTGTTGAATGGAGAAAATAATAATAATAACGTAATATGAAATTTGTCCTGTGACTGAGAATTTCAACATGGTTTAATTTAACAGATTCCAAACTCCAACCATAGAGATGGGGCTTTTATGTGCCATTATAAGTAAGGGAAGTGTGAAGGTGTGTCTTATCAGCAACCTTTAATTCATAAGTTTGCTTATGACCTTCAAAGTCATTTTAAACTAAATATAATCTTAGACTTCACGAACACAAAGTGCCTTTCCATTTTATATAGATAACAACACATTCCAGACTTTGTATCTTATAGCGAAATAATTAAGGCCACATCCATTGTGTATTCATATAGTAAGTAATTACTGAGGTGATTGGAACATTTCTGTAGAGGATTAGCTTAATTTATCAAGCAGTGGCTGCTTGGAATAAATGAGCAGAGGCCCCTTCAGCTAACGTATCTTCCTTTTGCTACTGATTAGATATGAGCGGTTGGCTTGGCTGAGTCACTGTAGCCCAGTGTACCTCCTGCTTCCAGACCGGATCCCAGGGAGCACTAGGAGTCCATTTGGAGAGTGCGTTCTGTGTCGTGACATTTCTCCTTCCATGCTAGAATTCAGTTTCCTTACATAATTAAAACACTTGTTACATTGGGATTAGTTGTTAAATTCAGGCACATTCGGAATTAGATTTTGAAAGCTCTTAACTACATAATTCTTTTGTAACCAAAAGCAAAGATTCACTGCTTTCATGATCTTAATGTGAAATTATTTATTTGTAACAACATACTTTAGAGCTGTTTTTAAATGTTTTTGTTTTAAAATATTTTTGTGCTTATTTACGCTTCTCGTGGATGGTAACTGATGATTTTCTGGAAAACAAAGCATGCTATAACCTAGGCACTCTGTGCCCTTATCTCTTTTATTTAAATTCTAGCCATGGTAATTCAGTCACAAAATGGTCTGCAGAGATGCTGACCAAACTACAAAGGACTTGAACTGCAGCCGTTGTAAGCAAAAGTATGTGGCAAACTGTGCTTGCAGCTGCCATGCGTTTCTAGGAATAATTCGTAGATAACATTTTTATAAGAACAACTTGGCTTCTTTTAGGCTACAGGTGTAAATGGAAACAAAAAAGAACATTGGACAAAAATAAAGACTAAATGAGAAAAAAAAATATGTTGTCTGGAGGTGGGTGGTTGGCATGTTGGTGGCGACACAAGATGCCCAGTATGAACAAATGCCTGGTGCATGCCAGGAGACAGCTCCTGGTTCCATAATGTACGTACAAGCTAGATTTGCCTATCCTTAAGTTTTCAGAAGAATGATATGGGAGAATAGCCTGAAAGCAGTTGAGGAAGAACAGCTGAAGGTGAGTAGAGGTGCGTTGTACCAAAGTCTGTGACAGAGTGACATTAGCAAGATGGTAGAGACTGTCCTCCCATATGTCTGCACACAGCAATGATTGTGCAGCCGTCTACAAACCAGGGTGTCTTTCTGCAAGTTTTGGGATTTACAGCAGAGGTTCTGAACCCCCAGTGTGGTTCAAGACTGAGTAGAGCCATTTTGAAAAGGAAGAACCATGTGCAGCTACAGACCAGCCAAATGTGGCCCTAGTTCCAGGCCTGGAAACTATTCAACCCCACCCTGTGGACTTGGCTTCAGCTTGTTAGTCCTGCCAACCAGCGTCTTCTGCCAAGGGATCCAAGAGGAGCCGTTCTATCTTGTATCTCAGATGACATGCCCGCAGAAGCTCAGCTACATCCTCTCTCAGGCACAATCGGAGAGTAATCTTTCCTGCTTGAGAACCCAGAGAAAAACAAGTCCTTTAGGGTCAGCTGCACACTTACTGACCTGAGTCTTTTAACAGACGCTGAGATGGCTCCAAAACTCAGCTCTAGTTCTACTTAGCTGCTGTCTGAGAGCAGTTCGCCTACCTGGGACCCACTGGGAGGTTTTGTCATCTATTTCTCAAGAGACAGATACACAGAGTATAATCTTGAGTGTGTATTCCGCAGCAGCCTGGTCATCTGGCTCCAGTGCCTATCAGCTTCAGGTTAGGACCAGTGCTCTTGGCCCAGGAACATAGCTAGTGATCCATTAGGAACCAACCTAGGACACAGAGGAAGCCACACTTGTGGGACACATTGTAATAGGTCCAGACAGAACCTGAAGCCAACAGGCGTTCAAGCACCAACATTAGTGGTCAAAATCCAGGGGTAAGTTCAGTCAATTGAAGGACAAAACACTATTTATACCTGTGCTGCATATATAGCCAGACACAATCTAGCCTCAATCTCAGTCCACTGGAACCCAGCACCAATTCCACCAGTCTGGGGAGCCAATTGGAGAAGGCCTTTGTCTACCTAAATTGTTAATTGGCCTTTGAAATTCATAAACATCTTGAAAACTGACATGAATACATAAGAATCAAGAAAGCATAACACCTTCAAAAGAAACTCATAGAACTAGAATAACTCTCTGAAAAAAAATGGAAAATGGAAAATTACAGATTTTCTGTACAAAGAATTCAGTCATCTTAAAGCCAGGGAGATAAAAGAAAATGTTGACATACTGAAAGTGAGTCCTCCGTAGAGGACTAGTTTATTAGCCAATATTCTTTTTATACTTGAGCATTTGCATAATAAAACAAAATTGGTTCAAATATCAACAACAAAAGCAGTTGGTACTGAGTCATTAGCCATCATTTCAGCCAAAATTGGGAATGGGAGTGATGAATTAGAAGTCATGGAGCCCACACAGTAACAGAGTATTCTATTGTTCTGAAGAGCTGAAACTCAGGCATGGAAAAGCATTTTTATTTTGTTTCAGCTGCATGGAAGTGTTAATTAGAAACAAGCTAAAGAGGATGCTTCCAAAAAGAAGAAAAAAAATCAAAGCATGGAAGTGTGGCGGAGGGTCATTGTTGAGACTGGCCACCGTGGGGAGCAGAAAGTGAGCTCTGAGAGCCGTAGCTCAATGTCTGTGTCGGCCCTGCTGTTATTTTCTGATGTGTTTCACCATGAACATCATTTTATCATGATTTTAAGTTTATTACTAATGAATCATGAGCACTCTGAGATTACCATTGGAAATACATGAAGATATATATATGTTCTGCATGAATAAATATCGTACCATATAAGCTTTTTCACTTATTTTTTTCATATGGGTGATTAAATATAAAACATATTCTCTGAGAACTAAAAAATGATGAGGCTAAAGCTTGGTAAACACACCTTAAATAAATCTGCTGAATGTTTTTCAAAGCCTTAAGTGCTGATATAATTGTGAGTAATGCTGAAATCATTAATGCATATGAGCAACTTTACCCCCTTCCCAAATCTACAAACAGAGGACATGGTATGTGACATATTAGTTAGCTTGCATTTATTTCATAGAGGATGTGACAAAGGAACCCTAGTATTTCTTTTAAACTGTTTTTAAAAATGTATTTCTTTCATAATTTGAGAATATTTTCCTTACGTTTATCTGGACCTTTTCTGTTCTCTGTAGCTCCAGAAGTGATGGATAGTCACTTTGCAGGAAAGCAATAACCTGCGGACAGTACTTCTCAAACTGCTCTTCTGACTGTATAGTTTAGAGTCCTGCAGAGCCACTTAAAGTAAGGGCGGAAGTAGTCATGCTGTTCTTTAATGCTCCCTCCCTCTCATTCTTATGTCAGCCATGGCCTCCACGCTTCCATCTGTGCTTCATGTATTTCTGTATAGAACTTAATTTAACCTAGATTCTGAGGTTAGAAAAATATCTTCCCAATAAAGCCTTACACAGATCTTTCCAGAACTCTTGTCGTCATGGGAGGGACAAGGACACAAATGCTGGGGCCAACGACGTGCTCTTCATTCAAAAAGACCAGTCCAAGGGGGAAATTGCATTGCTTCCTCACCTCCTCCAAAGGACAGTCCCCAAATTACCTTGCCCCCAGAGAGCAAGGTCTAGCAAATACAAAGACTTTGCCATTACAGATCCACACAACCATTTATAGGAATTCTGATACCCTCAGGACACGCTAAGACTCCAAAGTATAAAAAACCCAGCCTCCTGAAGGGCTGGGCCTCTGTCAGGTGCTCACTCCTTCCATGCCCAGGTAGGTAGCCACCCTCTTTGAATTTATCACCTTTAATTAATCCAATTAGGCTGTGATTTGGCTCCCCATTTCTTCTCTCTGTTTCTGTGTTTCATGTCCAATGTTCGGTGCTCTGTTTCGGTGTCAATATCCTAGCAAACTCAGTGCACAGTTATTCTGCAACTAGTTTGAAGCACTACATGGACACTTCAAAACTGGGTGGAATAGTGGGATTAAAGATACATCCATTTTCAAATTTGTAAAACCATGCATACTTTTTCACAATGTTTGTTTATGTCAACTTCTGGTAGACTCCTTCCTACTCTGTGCTAAGCTCTTTTCTGAATATTTTGTTCACATTTCTTGGTGGTAGAATTCTCCACTTGAGGCATTTATCTTTTGGGGATACATTTCAAACTCCTAGAAAATCCTGAGACTTTCTTGTTCATTCTTAGATAATAAGAAGCCCTCGGGTCCTGTGATTCATCAGAAGGTTTCTGATCAGTAGTTACAAGTTCCTAACACAGCAATCAGATTTCTGAAATGACTAAAAGATCAAAGCTATTGTTCTCACCCAACTCAAGTTTGACCTACCCTGGATGTGGGAGCCTGAAGAGCGACACATGCCCAACTTGTTCTGCATGCCTACCACTTGAAAGAGCAGAAAACATTGCTCAAGTTCCTAGAGTGTGTTGAGTATCAGTATTGTTCCATTGAAGCCGTCTGTTTTCTTTTGTGAGATTCTCCACCTGGCATATCTCCCATTGAAGCTACTGCCATTGGCCCAGGGGTAAACGGAACAAAACGAAGCATCTGATGAGGGGAAGGGGCAAAGTCTCTTCCATGTCTCCAATACAACCCTGCCACATATAAAGGTATTTTAGGCCAGAGAACACAAAAATATATTTTAGAGAGCTTGCTGTTTATGAGAGGGTCTGGTCCCTCAGTGGGATGTGGGAGTATTTCCCAGGTATTGTCAATGCAAGGTATTGTCCCCAAGGGAGATCAAATGCACCCTTTGCTAGATAGAATGCTTGTCACCTTGCTGTCTAGTTCTGTGTAAAGATCACTCTGAAAATACATCCACTCCCTGTTTCATTACACAGCTTCATCAATCATATTTATTTCACTTTAGATATTTCTGTTTCTATTCTCAGCTCCAATATTGCAGAGATTAATGCCAGTTCTCCCGTGCCTTGGAAAATGCCTGCGGCAAATTTCTTACAAGCGAGTCCTGCCGAAGTGTCCTCTCCAGCTGGGGTCAGAGAGATGTTGGAGACCTCCTCTCACTTAGAGGGAAGCAACAAAACGAAATCTTTCGAGCTGATTATCACTGGGAAGATCCCCCCAATGTGTAAAGGCATTTCTTATCTTCTGCTACCAGATGCCACTCTTGAGAAAAATGTCGAGACTAATGTTTCTCCTTTTTCAGCATTCTTGAATTTTGCTTGCTTTCTCACTTCTTATTGGTTAACATTTCCTTTCAGGTATGAGTAAAGTGTAGAGTTGGTTTTGGAATTCTTTACGATGGGGGATATTCAACATCCAATTCATGTTATTAGAGAAAAAACAAAAAAAGAATCTCCTGTACCCTGAATGCTTCTCATCTCACTTCAGCTTCTTTTTGTGTGTGTGTCTGCAAATTCCAGAAACTGCTCTCCCCTTTGTTAGTAGTGGCCCTTCACCGCTCTGAATTCCTTCCTTTTTGCTTCTTCCACAACATTGACATTTCCAGTTATTTGACACTTCCTCAAATCATTCTTTTGATTTCCATACTGCTCAGCCAATATTTTCTATATGCAATATAATACATGATATACATGCTTATTATCTGTGATATATATGTACAGATATCTGGTAATTTTCTTGACTCACATTAAGTGAGCACCATCCTTATGTTTTGTAAACTTCTACCTTTGATCCATGAGTAGTGGCTAATTAAGTTTCTATTTACTCTTGTAGCAGAAAGAACATATATTTGTCCTTTTGGGATTGCCTTATTTCACTGAGCATAATGCTAATTAGGACCATTTGGTTGAAAATGGCAAAACTTCATTGTTTCTAATGGCTGAGTAGTATTCCATAGGATAGATGTACCATGGCTTCTTTATCCATTCCCCTTTTGTTAGGCATCTGGGTTGTTTCCATGTCCTTGCCACTGTAGATCATGCTACAGAAAATGTAGGAGTACAGGTCGTTTTCTGATATGCAGATTTCATTTCCTTTGGATATATTCCCACAAGTGGGATAGCTGGGTCATACGGTAGATCAATTTTCAGTTCTCAGCTCTCTCCATACTGACTTCCATACTGGTTGTACTAGTCTACACTCCCACCAGCATTGAAGGAGGGTGTCTTTTGTCCCCACATGCACACCAGCAGATGTTATTGGTAGAGTTCTGATGTAGGCCAGTATTCCTGGAGTTAGGTAGAGCCGATAGGAATTCAGATTGTATCTCCCATTGACTTCAACCATCAGCTGCTGCTTCCCAGAGCTATAACTGGAAGAAGAGTTGGGGATTGAATCCAGGTATTTTGATACAAGACATAAATTTTTCAAATGAGATCTAACCACTACACCAAATGCCTGTCTCATTTTTTTTCCTGAGGAATAGGAGTGGATAAGTTGCTTAAATTACTTAGTGAGTGTTGTAAACAGAGAAGCCATCCTCCATGCTTTGTAGGGAACAGGCAGAGTAGATATAGTATAATTCTTAGAGGCAGTAGGATCTGTGGTTTGGTCAATGAACATTGGCTTCAGATTAAAGTGATCAGCCTTACGTTATCCCCTAGCTCTAGAGTCAACCTGCTCTTTGATCGGAGTCTGAAACATTGATTTCTCCTCTGTAGCTATGAAACTTCTAGCTGGTATCATGTTTGATTTTAAAGTTTGCTGTTTAGTGTGGTTGTGCTTGCCTAACCTCTCGGCCGAATCTTCCGGATAACTTGCTGCAGCTTCTATTTTGGCACTTGCTGTTTCACCTTACACTTTGATGAGATGCAGAGACACCTTCCTTGTTCAAAAGTTAAAACTGCTCCTGGTACCTTCAGATTTTTCTTGTGCGACTCCCTGAACTCTCCCAGTTTTCACAGAACTGAAGAGTTAAATGAGCTCTGGATCAGCCTGGCTATAAAAGAATTTTGTGCCTGGTTTAATGTTCTACCTAGGCCACCACATCTTTCTCTTTATCACACTAAGGTTGTTCTTGCTTTCTTATCATTCTTGTGTTCACTGAAGTAGAGCTTTTCATTTCCTTCACAAACCCTCCCTTGGCATTTATAATTTGGCTATTTGATTCAAGAGTGTTGGTGTTGAGGCTATTTCATTGCCTTTTCCTCACAGAGCTGAATCACTTCTAGAATTTGGTATAAAGTTAAAGACATGAGACTTTCTCATGTAAACACACAGAGATCTTTGTGGTTTAACGTCTATGCCCTCATCAAGGAATATGGAGGTTGAGGAAAGGCAAAGAGATGGCCAGCAGGTGGAGTTCCCAGAACACAGCATCTACTGATCATATCTGGCATCTCTGATGCGGTGGCTCATGGCACCCGCAGACAACTACAATAGTAACACCAACCAAACGTCACTGGTTACAGATCAGTGTAACAGATACAGCGATTGTGAAAATTTTGACATGACAGTAATTGCTGGCATGTGACAAGGACACAAAGCAATCACCTAATGTCAATAGACTGATGCAGAGTTGGCACTAACCTGTCATTTCTTTTAAAAAAAGAAATCTGAGTTTTCTGCAAAGCAAGAAAAAGTGAAGTGTCTCAAGATATTGACCTCAAGCTAGTCTCTTAATGGCTAAAATTCTTTCACAGGGTATGCAACTAATGGACACAAACCTCAAAGTCGACCATTTTCCTAAAGAGTAAGGAAGAGACATGGTTGGTGTCTATTCAGATAGACTGCAAAGCTATTGGATATGAGCTTTTCTCAGCTGCTTGTGTCCTCAGACATTCGTATAACCGTTTGACCCTCAAACATAGCATAGAATTATTCTTTGTACCTATTCAATGATCAGTTAAAAAGACACACTGCCTGGTCTAATGCCTTCATTTGAAAGCTGTGAAACCGATTAAAAAGGCTGATTTGTGAGTGTCATGTATTCAGACTGGAAGGTGAACAGAGATAACACACCATGGTGTCTCTGGCAATGCACAAATGCAGAAGATCATTTTAAGTTAAAGATCTCGGTGGAGCTTGAAGCTTCTCAAATTATCGAAGTTAAACATCAAACAAGGAACAAAATGATACCGGCAGCAATTATAAGGTTTTCTTCAGAAAATATGGTGAGAAATCCATGCAGGTACTTCTAGCATTAGAAGTGCTGTAACGATTCATAAGGAAATCATTGGGAGTACAGACACAGAAGCAAAGAAGACATGATTTTTATGACACACAAGGTGAACAGTGATTTAACTCATAAATCTGTCGAAGCAGGAAAGGTGAGGGTGTGCACTGTTGTCTGTAGTTTTTCTATGTTCTGACCATGCTTTTCTTTCTGGATGGTGTCTATAAATATCAATTCTGTTAAGAGGTGTTTTTATATCCTACTTGTGGTGGTGTTCAAAAAGCCCTTCCTTGGTTATTCTTTTGCTATTCTGCAGTATTTATTGAAGATTCCATAGCGCCTTTGAAGCAAATTATATTTCTTTCAACAGTTACAGGCATATACTTGCAAGAAGTTTCTCAAGAGAAAGAGGGAGAAATGGGACCGAGGCAGTTGTAAGGTAGAACAAGGGCAGACGTGAGCAAAATGTTCTGCTTTTTGACGGATAAAAGAGGTGCCAGTGTGTCTTTCGAACAGGTGAAAGGGACTGATCATACACAGAACCAAAATCACAACTGATAACAGTGGAACTCAGAAGGAGTTTTCTGGGATTTGCTCACCCACATTCAGAATTAAATGAAAGAGGTAACATCTCTGTTCATCAGATGTGTTTGTTGGAATACAGTGTCAGTGGCTGTCATGATGAAGCCGGAATATTTTGTGACATGGTTGGGACAGATGATCTGATTTAGGGCACATTGTCATTTAAGGATGAAAACTGCTTTGGATTGACTGCTTTTTATTATCAGGTAGGGTGCAATCTTTTAATCTATAGGGTAAGGGACAATTCATTGCCAAGTCTGTACAAACAGGTATAGCAAGAAAGGTTTTAAGAGCATCTGGAAGTTACGTATTGGCTTTCTGAACAGCAACAACAACAACAAAAATCAATTGATGAATGCCCAGACTTCTGGACATAGCTCTGGAGAATGTGGAAATGTAGCATTTGCTATGCACTGTTGACTAGATGACATTTTACTTGTGTTATACACAACTGAGAGCAGCAAAGTTAATGCAAAGTTCCATTAGCAGCATTCGCCTTAAAGGTCCAGGATGCGTGGGTGGGTGTAAATTTAATGCAACATAAGCTTGCCTCCAACAAGTTGGTTTTTCTCTTGGCATTTTTCAGCACAGGTAACTTTGAGTGTCATGATAACCACAGAATCTCAGTTGACATGGAGCTTTATTTTTTAACTCCCTTAGGGTCAAGTACACACGCACAGGATGGGGCATGGGTGTTGCTGGAACCCTTGGAATCCTGGGGCTCCTCACTTGCTCCCCCACAGTTGTCTTACTCATATATTGAGAGGGAAGGTTTGTAGGATTTACAACTACTTCATGTAATGGATTCACCTGTGATGGACATATCATTGTTTCCGCACAGTCACATGACTCTATTTGCATGGGGAACTGGAAAATGTAGTTCACATGCCGAGGATGAGCTGGCCGGCTTATGTGTATTTCATTAGCACATGTGCTTGAAACTATGTTATCAACATTATATTGGAATATAAATCTGCTTGAGGTATAGATTATAGATAATAACATGATAGAAGTAAATGGATGATACTGCATTACAAATGAAAGCCTATACTGTGTCGTTCACAGCTACTGCAATTATTTATAAACCATTCTTATTCATAAACTAAACGTTAAAGAAAGGCCTGTTTAAATGTGGATACATCAGAAGGACAACACTTTTATCAAATGTAACCCAAGTAAAAATATATTTCTCAAATTTTATCAACAACAATGTGCAGAAAATGTCCACTTAAATTTTTTTTGTTAACTAAACAAACTTATTACATAAGTAATATAGCCAGGGACTCATTCCATTTGAAATACTCAATACAGCTTTAAATAAATGTAAATTATAAATTTAAATAGCTTTAAATAAAACATGTATATTTTACCAAATGCACAGATCAAAAATGGCTCCTCAGAGAACACAAGTTTTATTTAAATGACATAACAGTTTTTTCCATCATTTCATTTAATGGAATTTTTATAACAAATGGCCCTCTGAAAACTCCTCCTTCATGATTAGCAATTTTGCTTATGCTTTTCAGAAGAACAGGTCCCAAAGTAATAAAACAAAGCCTACTATATTACAGCATTACATATAACATATAATATCAAATTCACGCAGATGACAAATGCCAGGGGACTGCTGAATTCTGAAATTTGAGACAAAATTTGGTCCTCCTATTTTCTAGGCTTCAAAAATAATCAAGGCAAACACAGTTAACCACTTTGCTGCTTTTCTTCCTATAGAAGAGTTACGCTTTTCTGGAACTGATGTACAATATTTACTGTTGTTGCTGACTCCAGCAGTTGGTTCCTCCTCATTAATTCAAGGAGTGGGAAACATCAAGGGACATCAGGAATATCATTAATCCAAAGAGCATTTCTGCCCAGACCTAAGTGAAGCCGTTAAAGTATTTCAAAATCTGACTAAGACAGTTATTAAAAAGCCTAACCACTATGTCTCAATTTATTTTTCCTAGATAATTGTAACATCTTTGTCTTGGATCATGAGTTGATACATGCATTTGCCGTTCTTGTACTATATAATTTTCAGACCAAGCAACAGAGATTACTTGAATCAAATCAAAACTTACAAAAATGCAAGGTAAGCCCGGGAATATACTATTCTGGTCACAGGCAGGGCTATTATTTGGCATGTTAGCCCAGTGTACCTCTCCTGGGTTTTTCTGGACTATAGAAATTAGAAAATCCAGTTAATTTCTAATATCACTTTTTACAAAAAGACTTATTTATTTTAAAGAATTAGAGAGAGAGAGAGGGTCATTCCATTTGCTTCTTCCCTTCCCAAACGGCCAAGGCTAGGTCATCTAGCACTTGCTAACTCCTGCTAGATCCTGCCAGCTCCAGGAGGTACCTGCCTGCTCCTGGGGTGGGCATTAGCAGAAATCTGGTATGGAAAGTGGGGCCAGTCGTGAACACGGGCACTCTGAAGTGGGATATTGTACGGTGTTCCGAGTTGTATCATAACTGCTGTACCAAACACACAATCCAGTTTAATTTTGTGTAAAGTTATGAGAAGCTACACACCTGCAATACATACTTCAGGCGTACATTTATCTTCAGAGAGTTGAACATCTCACTATTATAGTCAAGACATGGAAATTCTGTGTTCATGGAGGTGACAACACTTGGCCACAGGCTCTGGTATAAAGTTACAGGGATAGCTCAGAAGTTCCCCCAACTCCCACCACCACACACACACACAAATAGAACTCAAGAAAAAAAATAACAATGACTTCACTGTTAGACATCAGGTCCCACTAGTTTACTATTTATAACTCAATCACTTTTAGTTTATGGAGCAGAAGAGTGAAAAATGTGAGGCTTTGCCTAAAACTCCAAGAAGACTGCATGACTTATGGCCAGTAAACACAATGGGAGAAACATCATCACTAAAAATAGCTGTCTATGAGTTGATTGGAGTTTGAAAGACATGTATGAAATGTTCAGCCATTTATTTTGTCAACATTCTGTACATTTATTTGATGCTGAAAGGCACAGAGTAATCATCAAGCTAGTCATCAAATCGAATGGTTATTAGATATCAAAATGCAACTTCATTTGGCATTGGCATGATGCTGAAGAGATGACTGTGAAAGATGGGCAGTATGTGACCCTTAAGAGGAAGTCTTCAGAAATGTGAATTTCTATGGCATTGTTTCTAATGATGGAAACTAAGAATAAGAGTTACCATCTCTTGCCTCTGTAAAAAGGAGGTTTTTAGATGCAGTGCAAAATGAGAATGGGATTACATGTGATTTGGGGGGGGGGAATCACCTTAATTGTTTTGATACATGTATTTCTTCAGTAATATTCAGTCCTATCCACTTCTTCAAACATTAAATAATATCGTATAGTGAAGACATCCATAATCCTATGAGGTGAATTGTGCCTACTGGATTAAGCTCAGGCCAGTGGGTTGTAGGTGGAAGTAGAATATGTACTAATGAGAACACGAGCTTGAAAAGCAAAGGCCTGTGTTTCTCCTTGTGTGTACAGATGAGGACACCGGAGTGAGAGTTAAGGCTTCCTACACAATGCCCTATGACCAATAAGCAGTAAACACTTATTTAAGATTTTATGGCCTTTCTCCCAATAATTATGCTCAATGTCGCAGTAGTGTGGGGGAAATTCCTTAATGCCAGTATATGTTAGATCATGATGAAAAGTCATCTGGGGATGGAAATTCTTACTTTTGTTATGCAGTCAATGCAATTTTATTGAAAAGGAGGTAGAGTAGATGGGTATATTAATATGTTGTCTATGTCTCAGGAATACCTAAAAAAAATTATGTCCTTCACAACTTTCACATAACTGCAGGGGTTTGTGTGTGTGTGTGTGTGTGTGTGTGTAGGGGGAGTCTTCATATATATACATATATGTACATCCATATGTATCCATACATCCATATATACATATATGGATGCAAAAATTTGACCAAGTACAGAAGCATATGAGCTAATGAGTGATTTAGAAACACCACAACACAGTTACTTTTTCTAAAGAAAAAAGCTTTACTCTTTCTACAGATACCATATTTTAATTTATTTTAATGTGTGCCTCTTTGTTGCCACACACCTTCTCAGTGGATATACAGAGTCTCACAACCCTCTTTCAGCATCAGGAAAGTGATACAGGATGGATGGGTCATATCAAAGCAATTTGTCACAACAATCTATTTTTCAAAATTCCACCTTAGATAGAGAATTTTGAGGGGCTAAAAGTTCAATATTCTGTAAAGTACTGAAACTGTTTTTGTAGAATTATGGAGCACAGACCAAGTAAAATAGAGCAATAGCAAAATGGGTGAATGCCTATGAAAAGCGGAGAGCGATTTTTCTGACAGGACGGCTAGGGTAAAGAGTTTAGAAAGTTGCATCTGAACACACATCTCACCAAAATACTGAATTGAATCCATGTTAGTCATAAGAAATTGGGCAGATTGCACAGCTTCAAAACTCCATCCAAGTGTTTCTAAGAATGAAACCCAATTGGAAGTAAAATATTTAAATGGTTTTCAACACATAGTAGAAGAACTCTCTACAATATAATGGTGATGTTGAAATTAGCAAAATTTGCTGTGGTGGAGTAGATATGTTCACTTTGATTTCACTAAGAAATAAAGAAGTTCTTCAATAAATGGTAATGGTAGAAGGTCTTAAAATACCCATAATAGAAGGCATGCTTTATACTAAGATGCAAGATGTATTCAAATAAAGGACTTCCTGAAGTTTTAAAACCCAATTACTTTAGAAATCACTGCAGCTGAGTCCTAACATGTTCCTTCTAGATATTTCTTATGAAATGGCCTGAATAAATGCAAATGGTTATGACACTGTAAGGTTAGTCCTGTGTATAAGCACTGATAAAATGGAAATAATGTCACGGGTGAAATAGTGTTGAACTCAGTTCCTGCCTGTAAGTGTCCTGTTGGTACTGAACTCAAAATTATACACATAGGCCATGTATAGGACAAGTACACTTGTCGAGTACAATGTTTCAGAGTCCATTAAAACACTAGGATACTAGACCCGGTGGCACAGGAGGCACAGAGATGAACTCATGGTAATGTCATTCAGACATGCCATCGCCATGGGTGACTTTAATTTACATAGACTGATTTACTTAATTAAACGTTTATTTTACTTATTTGAAAGTCTGTGTTACAGAGAGGGAGGAACACACACACAGAGGAGATACATAAATTCTCCATTATATGCTCTCTCTATATATATTTATTATTTTATTACATTATATATTTATTGAATTATGTATTATTTTATTATATAAATTACTTTCCTTCTGTAAGTACATGCACAATATGGAGGTAATAGAGCCTTTTATAAATACATTCTCTCTCTATATATATATGTATATATATGTGTGTATATGATCTTCTATTCACTGTCCCCAAATGGCTACAAAGGCCATGGCTGGACCAGGCCTAAACAAGAATCCTGGAACTCCATCTGGGTCTATTATACGGGTGCTTGGAGTCTAACCTGTTAGGCCATGTTCTGATGCCTTCCCAGACATATTAAGAAGGAGATGAATCAGAAGTGGCATGGCTAGGACTCAAATTGTCACTCTCATGGAATGCAGGTTCCACAGCTTACAGGTTAGTATGCCGCACCACAGCCTCAGCTTTAACCCAGACACTTCAGAATTCTGGATGTGACTCATTATTTACTACCTGCAGAGAGAAACTTGTGAATGTACAATCCAAATTTTGAATGTTAACATAAAAAGGGAGGAAACAAAGATATTTTCTTGTCGTTACGGAGATTCTCCAATTCCAAAGCATGTTTATAACAAATGGCTAAAATATTTCCAATAAAATGATGGTGTTCTAATTTTGAAAGTACAACAAACCTGTATGTATTTTCCCTTATTATTTCATCAATCCTGTAGGCCTACTAAAGTAACTCAGCTCTCATCACTGAAAAAAAACCTGTTGAAGATTGTGTCTAATTATTTTTTTTTGTGTTTGGTAGCATAAAATATTTTACACTACAAAAATGCACAGTAGGTGTTTTATGGTGTCTTCATCTGCTTCTTTCACTGTTAAATGATTTGAGCACATGATGTAAGTGTGGTGGAAGGAAGGTCCTTCAAAGATCTAATCGTGTGGACGCTAAGAAATCCTCACTCATTTCTTATTTTTGGTGAGAAGATGGCCATGCTGGGTGGTTGTGCTTCTGAGAGCCTGTGGAAGCCAAGAGAACCAAGGGGGTTGGAAGACACCGGGATCTAAAGCTTTGGAGGCTGTGCTATGACAAAGCAGATAAAGCCACACATGACACTAGCGTCCCGTATGGCTGCCCGTTTGAGATCCACCTGCAATATGGCTCTCTGATGATGGACCAAGGAAATACACAGAAGATGACCCAATTGCCTGAGCCCCTTCATCTAGGTTGGAAGCCTAGATAAGGTTCCTGGCTCCTGGCTTTGGACTGGCCCAGATCTGGCAATGTCATTATTTGGAAAGTGAATCAGTAAATGCAAAATCTTTGTCTAAAACTCTTCCTTTCAAATAAATAAGCAAATGGATAGATTTATTGATCTAGATAAATGATATGGCACATGCCATTATCTGGCTTTGTGGAAATTAGTTGCAGGAGTTCAAGTTTTTTATGCAATACATAATTTGGAGGAAAGGCAGAAGGCAGCTGTGTGGGTAGGCATTAGCTTACATGTAGACAACATAGATCTGAAGAAAAACGACATTGAAAGCTGAAGTTATTTTCTTTCTGTAAGTACACACACAATTTAGAGGTAACAGATCCTTTAAAAGCAGCAAATGTGTTTTACTCATAGTCCTCCTGTGTTAAATGGAACAAATAAGATAGACTGAATTGCAGCTGTGACCCTCCCATAGCCATAAGCTTACATACTGGATGGTGAAGACACTTCAGATCATTGGTAGGAGATACACATGGATAAATCACGAAAGTTGATTTTCTTGTTAAAATATAAGTGATCACGTTGGGTTGGATATTGTGGGAGCTTGACTAAGAGTCCACTTTAAGCACTCATGCCCTAATTCCTGGAATCTGTGACTATGTACCTTATGTGATTTTACAGAAGAGACTAAGGGTCGGGAGAATGGGGGAAACTACTCTGGCTTGTCTGAGTAGATGTAATATAATCATAAAGGCCCTTGTAAGAGTGGAGCTAAGCGGTCAGCGTCACAGAGACAGGAGGCTGGGTACAATGCTCAGAGGTGTGAGGTGTTAGACTGTTGACCTCCAAGATGCAGCAAGGGCAACAGGCCAGGAATGAGGGCCACCTCGAGAAGGTGGAAAAAACATGGGGTACAGTGCCTCCCTAGTGTCTCTAGGGGAGACACAGTCCTGACAGAAGGATTTTGATTATTTTAAGACCAGTGAACTTTAAAGCTTTATTTATTTTTATTGGAAAGTCAGATATACAGAGAGGAGAAGAGACAGAGAGGAAGATCTTCCATCTGATGATTCATTACCCAAGTGACCACAATGGTCAGAGCTGAATCGATCCCAAGCCAGAATCCAGGAGCTTTTTCTGGGTCTCCCACACGGGTGCAGGGTCCAAAGGCTTTGGGCCGTCCTCGACTGCTTTCCCAGGCCACAAGCAGGGAGCTGGATGGGAAGTAGGGCTGCTGGATTACAACCAGTGCTCATATGGGATCCCAATACAGTCAAAGAGAAGACTTTGGTCACTAGGCTACCACGCTGGGCCCAAGACCAGTGAACTTTAAAATCACCGAAGTTATAATTCTGAATTTTTGTTCAGTCACTGAGTGTTAAGATACTTTATTACAACAGCAACCGGACACTAATAATGCACCATTACTCAGAATTCTGAAGAAGAGTAAGAATGAATTCCTGTGTATGGTATATCTTTCATCCCAAATCTTACTTTCCCCCATCAAGCTGTACCTGTATTTCACAGCATATAATGAAGAATTTTATACTGCTCTCAAGCACCTTCCTCCTTGGACAGTACTGATCATCATCATGGAGCCCTTCGTTGCATTTACTTCATTGCATTGGAACCTTTATTTCATTTCTGTCCCTCGGTTTTCCTTGGCTGCCTCACCAGCAATGCTGCTGGAAACATGTCTGTAGGACAGATTATTCCGTTTTGTATTGGCACGTCACATACTGGCTTACTGTATTCGAAAGGTCAGTGAGCAATTATTGGGGTTACTAATTGACTTTAATTTTTTATGAGTCTTTCAGGAACTCATGGTGTATGTTTGGTCCAGATGTGCCATAAAAGTGATTTAGCACTTGGCAATATTTCAAAAGTCTTAAACACCGCCTGGTCCAAAGGCAATGGTGAACTTTGGAGTGCCTTGTCACACCTGGGTCTCACCCAGGCTGTGGGTGGTAGAACAACTCTATTACTGCATGACATAGAAAACATTTGGGTTACAATGGCATTGTAACATATGGGAGAAACAGGCTTGCTTTGCTGATTTTACTTCTGCCACTTCTCCTTAAATATGTTGAGAATATAACCAGAGAACTATATCACCACAGTTTAATGCACCAGCTGTACTGTTTATTGATAGATCATCAAAGAAACAAAATTATAGTACTTCAAAATGTTCTATAAAATTATTTAAATTTCTGCAGCACTCTACCCCTGGCGTTACCATGTCTATGCAATAGTAATTTTTAAAATATTTTCAGACTTCAATGTCTTACATAACAAAGTTTTCTCTTGAGACAAGAGATATCTGCATTGAGTGACAGTTCACATCATCCTCAAAACCTTTGGTATTACTCAATTCCTTTACCTGACACATGTGTTTCTCTCATTCAGTGACTAAAAGACAACAAGGTGTAGAGAGGAACAGTATCCTTTAGCATGAACAAGGCAATGGTCAGATTGTTTCAATATTGAAAACCCTGTTCACCTTTCTTGTGCGCCTGCACTCAATAATTTTCCCCATTGTGTTGTACTTAATTTTTAATTTCAATAATGATGTCAGATTTAATTTAATGTGTACAGCTTTTCAGTATTATGAGGCACTATTTAATCAAGAATTTGTATTTAATTACATTTTATGGATTGGTTTCGTGATATAGATTCCTCTGTTACACATTTTGTTATAAATACGCAAACACATTAACATGCACTGTTAGAATGTTGTGCTCCAAAATTTCTGATTGTATAGATGATACAGTTGCATAATGAAAATCACAAATTTGCCAATATGGCTATTAATTTACTAAGCCAAGAAAAATAGATGTTGTAAGTTTTTAAATAAACCTCTTTAATGGTTTCAACTGATAGAGATTAAGCTATGTCATAAGTAATACCAGCAATTTTTAGCCACTTAGTTAATAATTTAAAGATAGAAACTTAGATTCTGTATTTTAAACTGTTCCTTTTTGCAGCATTATTGATCTATTTGAAAGGCATGAAAGAGCGAGAGAACGAGAGCGAGAGAGAGCGGGAGAGGCAGAGAGGGAGAAAGGGAGAGAGCGAGAGAGGTTGAGAAGCAGAGTGAGATCTTCATTCTACTCGCTCACTCCTCAAGTGGCTGCAGCAGTCCGGGGTGACCATTCTGAAGCCAGGAGCTTGGAATTACAATCTGATCCACCACATGGGCAGCTGAGGCCCGGGTGTTTGAACCATCATCTGTTGCCTTCCCAGGCAATAGCAGGATGCCGATTTGGAAGTTCTCAATCCAACCTAAATCTCTCCGTACATCCACAAATGGTCAGCATTTGTATGCGGACAAAGGAACAGTTATTACCACATTTTAGTTCAATTAACTCTCAGTCCCAGGCTAAATTCTTCATCTTTCTTGACCAAAAACAATCAGGTTATTTACACTTACTTGGTTTTGGAGAGGAGGCTAACTCAGGCACATTCCACATCATGCAATGTTGGTTTGTAAACCAAAGCAGGGGAGCTGGTTGACCGTGGCAATCACGTGGATACAAATAGGTGTGTCTGATCATGAAACACAAATTGCTCATGAAAATGTAGAAGATCAGAGGGAATGATACTTCCTTGAAGGCAGTGCTTTGTAATTTGAAAATCGTCCTATTTACATTGCTGCATTGCATATTCAACACCTCTACTGTGATGCACGTGGCATTATCTGACTTCAGGAAGAGGTTAAGCGCATTTTCCCAGTTCACTGAACCAGTAATTGCAGAGAAGTAAAGACTCCATTATGCTGATCTTATGGCCAACGCACGTTCTGCTCTTAGCTTGTGCTTTATTGGAAATTGGTTTGTTTATGTTTTACTTGCGTTTTTCTCCATTTGTCACTCCAGCCAATAAAACAATGGTGTCTCTTCTCAGGCTTATCATGAATTAGAATAAGGCTACAGGAAAATCATTGGTCTCAATTTTCATCCACTTTTGCTTTCTGAAGTCTTTTTTCCTTTTTTTTTTTTTGATAAATAAAATAGCCAAAAAATAGCCAGATTAATAAAGAAAGGGATACATGTCTGAATATGTAATATCTATCAAGACCCATTACAAACATTAAATTGGAACATTAATTAAATCTCTCACCAGTAAAATAACCCAAACTTAGTGGTTTCACAGACAAATTCTGCAAAACATTTAAAGAGGAATTAACCCCACTGCTTTTCCAAACCATTCCAAATTGTTGAACCAATTGTAACTCTGGCAAACTCTTTTTCTGAGGTTGGTGTCACTTTGATACCCAACCCCAAAACACAGCATGAAAACTGCAGCCCTATATACGTCATGAAAGTAGATGTAAAAAATGCTAATAAAATACCAGCAAAACAAATTCAGAATCACATCAAAAATTATACATCACAAAGGGGATTTATTATAGAGGTGCTAGTGTGGTTCAGCATTTGAAAATTATTAAATGTCATAAATAATTCCACTGACAGGATGAAGAAATAAGGTCAACCAAAATGATACGATCATTTGAATAGATACTTAGAAAGAGTTTGATGGGAGTTAATATCCCTTCATCTTCAAAACACTCCCCAAATAAGCTGGAGAAGGAACACACCTCAAAATTAGAAGGCTGTATAGGATGAAGCAACAACTGATGTCATACTCTGGTCATACTTTCAAAACATTTCAAAACTTTCAAAATATCTCAAACAACGGAATCACTCTTGGTACATGCGTACGTGTGCATACAGCAAGACAAGTTAGCTGGGATGCAAAACTACTTGTCAGGTTGTTTTTGATGAGTGTGAAAGGTCCTTCCAGCTGTGCTAAGCTAAATTGTAGACTAGTTTAATCATTAAAATGTTGTCAAGAAGTACTCTAGTCTGTGGTAATTTACTTTGGGTGCATTAAGATAAATGTGCCAATTACATTTGTCGTAGGTGTGTATATAATGAGTGTAGACAGCAAATTATATAAAATATATTTGGAAAACAACAGTCACAAAAAGAAAACGTAGCTTTATGGATACAAGGCAATCTGTGATAATTTTCATGTTCGTCGAAGAGACTGGCCAGTTGCTTACCATCGTGATTTATCTGTCACTAGGACCCACAAGTGCATCATATTCCCCAGGTTCTCTCGCTGCTCTGCTTGGCCACATGACTAGTTTCTGGTCACAGGTGAGCAGGCACGGATGATACACATCTTTTCCAGATTTGACAAACAAAAATGTCCCCGTGTTTGATACTCATTCTTCTCTTAAACCTTATAGCTCATTACTCAGGGTGATATTTAAGATCATGTTACATATGTTTAGGTTGAATTCTTCTTTCACACTAAAAATAATTGGATGGGTATGACCTGGACATAAACGTTATTTTGCAAAATCACTGAAAGTTGAAGTTGTTTCTGTTGGAGTTAATAGGATTTTCTCATGATTTAAATGGCATATGTGTTGTTTTCTGAAACACCCCACATTCTTTACTACTATCTTTCGTTTATGCCTTCTTCATTACTCTGGAAAGTTCTACTACACTTCCTCAATGCAAACTGTTTGTATTCTGCCCTGATTAATCCTTGAGCAAAAACTCCTGAAGTGAGCTCATCTCACCCCAAGGTTAAAGCATCATTTTTAATGCTTTTACTCCTGCTTTTTCTGTCTACTCTTAGTTTTTCTGTTAATCTCCAAGCATTCTACTTCTATTCATCATGTCCACTTGACTTCTTAATAGGTTTCCAAAGTATGTGTACTTAAAAATTCAATTTGTTTGCTATCAGCCTAACTTAAATGAAATTTTATCAGCTAGGTTTGTTTTTAAGATTCTTTGTTGGATTTGATTATTTTTACTGTTATCATTTTATTATTTTATTTTAACATTTTCAATTCGGAATGATTTCTTTCAGGAAATGTTAATCTTAATCATTGGGAAGTGTTTGTTTCAGGAATCAGATCATTGCTACCAATTAATTTGGATTTAAGCTGTTTCCTGGAAGGAATTGCTCAGGAAAAAAATGAATATATTTTTTTCTGTTTTATTTACTGAATTATATCATTTAGCTATATTTTGTTAAATCGTGAACATATTTTTTTTCAGCTAAATCAACCTGCATGAATACTTGTTCCCCCACTTATTATTTTAAAGTATGAGTAAATGGGCATATATTTGTATGAGGATCAGCGTGCTTTAATAACTGACAAAAAACTCCTTTATAATAAAAGCTTTTCCCTTATTTTCAATAATTATATGCCATGCATTTTTTTAGGTGTTTAGAAGTTCCAATTTTACTTTTTATAGATAATATAGTGCTAGCCCATTAATGTCATGTAACTGGCAGGGTCATCAAAACTTCAATCATGCATTATCACCAAAGATAATTTACTTTGGTACCTTAAATGTCATTAAGCCCTTCCTGGAATGCCATATCTTGCATGAATTTTCTCCAGTACAAATACATGTTTTCTAATGTGACCTAGAAATTCTGCTTCAATTCTGCTTGGTGATCTCAAAATGAAAAGAATAGTTTCTTTTAGTTGGTGGTTTTAGATGTGGAGGAGTTGGGCCAAACAGCAGCAGCATCCACTGAGCTTGTGGCGAGGGCCTATCGCCCCATCACAGCGAGGTGGGGAACTGGATTCATGAACAGACCTAAAGAAAGTTCACACATAGAAGCGGAAGCAGGGGACAGGCAGCTGTCTCTGAGAACAACTCACTGCCATAACAGCTAATCCGTGCCTATGAGAAATTTAATACTGTCTCCAGAGAACTAACTCAGTCTGTCAAGAACAACATTAATCCGTCCACAATGCTGGTACTCCTCTGAGCCAGTAACCTACCACTTCAATTTTCCTACTACCTCTAATTTGGCAAATAGTCCGTAACTTCTTTACAGACTTCCTGAGAGGAAGGGAGATTTCTATAAAGAAAGAAATACTGGAGAAATCTCAATAAAAGCTATACCAGAAATAAAAATTATATCCACAGTAAATCACCTTCTGGAATGAAACTGACAAGAAAATGACTGGGCTGCTGCGGCGGTTAATAACGCGGTGTTTTCCTTTTAAATATAGTGCTGAAGTCCTGCTAGTGTTAGCAGCTGTTCTCTGTATTTTTCCATGTGCATAAGACACTCTATTCTGAGACTTTTTTTTTCCTTTTCCACTTAGGAAATTCACTCCTTTAAAAATTTTTACTGTTAACAATTTTCCATGACATAGTTTTGTAGGTTTAGGAATTTCTCTTTCTCCCCCCACCACCACTTCTCTCTTTCCAGTTTCTTCTCCCCTCATTTCCCCGTATTATCACTATTCTGAGATTTTTAGAATAAAGGAGCTCCTCTTGTTTACATTGAGTAAAACAGAATCATAGCATCATTAGTTATTTGATTGATATCCAGAACATTCATAACTGAATTTCACTTTTAAAGACTTCCGTGTGTTGAATTAGTAGTTCATCCCATAGCTTTTAGGATACTTAATCTATATATGTAATGATTGTTATAGAACAAGCTTAGTTTTAATTAACCATATTACCTGGAGCTTGTTAATCTAATAAAAAGTGGATTAGTTGTCAAGGGAAAGGAATTTAATGGACACTTGTGAAGTGCATTTAGAGTGTTATCAGTTCTAATATTACCATCTAAATTAATCCTGAGTTACATACTTTCTTATTGCTATTCCTAATATCATTTGTGGAGACATGATTTCTAAAGAGAGTAATAAATGAGCTTTGCAGGAGATGGCCGAGCTTGTCAGAAGCAGGTTAGAGTTGAAATCCTCATCTTTAGGACACTGGACCTTAGGACTCGGGTTGTTCTTTTATGTCCTGGGCTTCATGTCTCCCTGGAGACTAGTAATAGCTAGATCTCCAGATTCACACAGATTCCCAAGAAATCCTCTGGTTTCACAGGTCACTGAGCAAAGTGCTGCTGAGGGCATTCTGTTCATATATAAGGCAGCTGAAGGGCACGCACCCCCGAGAAAGCAGACACCCCTCTGTCAGGGGGCATAGATCAATCTGCCCTCCCCGCCACCGAAAAAATAAACTAACGCTAAAATGTGAGGAAAACGCTGCTGTATAAGATATGTCATTAGGGCATTAATGATACAAAGTGCATACTACTGAGTATTTAATTTAAACATGCAGAGTACTGTATTATTTCAAGCAAATTTGGAAATCCTGTGAACGTATGAACACTGTAAAATGTCCTTAGTCATTTTTAATAAGCTATTATATTGATATGTACATGTAAATTAATCCCAATAACTATAATATCAAGCATGCTGAACTGGAACAGATCATATCTGTTTGTTATGCATATTTCTATCATATTTATATTCTTATAGGGACTGATTTTGCTCTTCCTAGTTACCAATCTGTTTTCTATTTCCAGCCCTGACTGAATAATAATAATAATAAATAATATAGCAATAACATATCACTAGCTATTAAAAGCTGTGTTAAATGCTTTAAAAATATTACTGTATTTTGTACTCATAGTTACCTTACTATTTTATCTTTCACATGGATTGACCAAGTTACATGAAATAGAAGTCCCAGAATCGCAGCTGGCAGGTGGCACAGTATAATAATCCTCTATTCTGCAGCACCAGCATCCCATATGGGTGACGGTTCATGTTCCAGCTGCTCCACTTTTGATACAACTTCCTGCTCATGACATGGGAAAGCAGTGGAAGATGGCTCAAGTTCTTGGGCACCTGCCCCCACGTGGGAGACTTGGAGGAAGTTCTTCTCCTGGTTTCAGATCACTTCTGCCCCAGTCTTGCAGTCATACAGGAAGTGAACCAGCGGATGGAAGGATGGAAGAGTCTCTCTCTCTCTCTCTCTCTGGTGTGTCTGTCTGCCTTCCCTTTTCTCTCTGCAAACCTTTCAAATAGAGATGAATATATCTTTTAGAAAATAAAAAAAGTCCCACAATTATGCTACATCAAAAGGGTTGTGAAGAAGCAAATGCAAACCCCACAGAAGCTTTCAACACCGAAATGCTTCACTGCTTCAGAGTGGCCCATTGAAGCCATTTCCCCAAACTTCTTTCCATCTGTTGCTCAGATGAGACTCTTTTCTTGGTCTAACGAACCATATTTCCATTTTTGTGATCAGAACTGTCTAAACATCTGCCTAGAAGTCTGTTTTACAGGAATTTCACTCCAGAGTGTGAAAACACAAGCAGTGCTGTGGAGTATGGACTGAATCGGTAGTGGACACTCCTGGGCTTGATTGCCATCTCCGTCCATGACTTGGAATGTACTGGAAGGAGTATGACCAGCTTGTGTAGCTTCTAGTTCTTTATAACTCTGCTTTGAACTCTGGGATAATGCACGTCTAAGAACACTGTCTGGGGCTGAGTGAAGTCTAACAGGTTCTCTACTTCCTTTTTATTCTACTTGGCTTACTTTCACACCTCTTTCTTACTTCCCTCCCAGGTAACCAATTTCAGAACATCACAACACTTGGTTGTGGACTCAGTGACATCATAACATCCCAAATATGTGCTGGATTATTTAGACTACCGGTGCGGGTACATATTACATTTGGTAGTCAAACTGTGTGTTGCGATTTTATTGTGAGATTATTGGTTTTCTGTATTAAGCATCCTTTTTTTTTTTTTTTTTTTGCCCATTGTTAATAGCTATCATTCAAATTGGTTGTGGTTTGCCAGGCTTTGGTGAGACCTTGTTCTTCACTATTTCATAGTTAGGAACAATTACTCATCTCACTTTCCAGGTGAGAAAATCTGAACTCAGCCGTCCTGTGTCTGGGGCTTAGACTCCAGCTCAGGCCTTTCAAGTTCCCTCCTTTGATCACTACAAAACACTTTTTTTTTGTCCTTGTATTTGTATCATTCATTTCCATGGAATGTTCTACACCTGTTTGGACCAATAATGTGGAGATGGTTCTATTTAGTTTTAGAATCTATGCATAAGTTTTGAGTGCTAAACTGTTGTGACAATGCAGCCAGCTTTGCAGTGTTCTGGCTGAACACTTCCTGCAAAGCAGAGGGCACTTGCCAACAAGAAGGGAAGTAGCCAGAGGCTGCCCAGCAATCATCACCTCCCTCTCACCTATCTCAATGAAAACATTTTGGTATTGAGCTAAGCCATAGCTAAATCAACTTAGCAGCTTTATTCTCTAATACAGCTAATTGTAACTATCCATTCATTTTTTTAGATAGCTATAGAACTAAGTCTCTCTATTCTCTTCCTCCATCCCCTGACAGCTGTATAAGTCTGATCAGTACACGAATTATCCTGTTTCAATGGTTTTCATCGTGTGCATGTTTCAGCAACTGCATTTACAGCATTTGCAAGGCAACTTTAATAGCCATTCCAAGGGCCCTCTTCTTTTCAGAACAGTCAGTAATTATTTCATCTTATTTAAATGAAAGTTACATGTCTGAAGGTATCACCTACACGAAGCAGAGTTAATACCATGGACATTTCAGGTCACCTGCAGACATTCAATTTGGTGTGAGAAAGCTAAAGATGAGATAATTCATTCAAAGATCTATATTTGGAAAAGAGCCCAAGTGAGATGCCTACAAATTAAACATTTGGCAAAATTCCTTAAATAGATGGAAAAGGTCATTTTGAAAATTTGTTTTGGTGGATTTTAACAGCTGCACTATAAACCGTAATTGCAATTTAAACAACCTTTGATGCTACTCTGAAAAGATCTTAAGCTGTCACTCCTCAGAGCTTACACAGAATTCACAGAATTTTATGAGCTGCAAGGGAATATTCCAATTACTCCTTGATTTCACAGTCGTTGTTACATGTAACTAATTCAGATATCTACCATCTGTGAAAAAAAGAAAAACCTTCAATACTTTAGTGTGTGGAACTGAATTGTCTTACATATCGAAAGTAAAAGACAAGCAAAAAACAGGTTCAAATATTTAAAACAATTCTTTAAGAATAATAGTCTATGTTTACTTTTTTAAAAGTTCTGAAGGTAGCATGTATTCTCAGTATCAGTTTGTTCACGTGGAAACAGTAGGAACTTTATGTTTTATATCAGAGATGTAACTTTTTATTTATTTATTTATTTTATTCATTAATTACATTGTATTATGTGACACAGTTTCATAGGTACTGGGATTCTCCCCACCCCTCCCAAACCCTCCCAAGAGATGTAACTTTTCAAAATGATGTTTATTGAGAAATTTAATGGCATTATTTTGAAAGTGAAATCAGAATATCAAAACAGTAAATTATAATCTACAGTATGAAAACAAAAGATTTTAAAATACATGCTATTTTAAGTGATGTGTTAGTAAGATTTTGAATATCTCAAAAGGAAATCACAGATGAATAGTTCTTAAATTACAATTGTGCTATGTATTGGAATTGAAAATGGACATATAACGATGCTTATGATCTTTCAAATATTTCATAATCTGTTAAACTCAGTATTTAAAACACATTTCTTTCAATATTATACTGAATCTATAATTCTTTTCTTTAAAGATTTATTTATTTTTATTACAAAGTCAGATATACAGAGAGGAGGAGAGACAGAGAGGAAGATCTTCCATCCACTGGTTCACTCCCCAAGTGACCGCAATGGCCACAGCTGAGCCAATCTGAACATAGCAGCCAGAAGACTTTTCCGGGTCTTCCACGCAGGTGCAGGGTCCCAAGTCTTTGGGCCTTCTTCGAGTGCTTTCCCAGGCCACAAGCAGGGAGCTGGATGGGAAGCGGGGCTGCTGGGACATCAACTGGCATCCGTATGGGATCCTGGAGCATGAAAGGCAAGGACCTAAGTCACTAGGCTACTGCGCTGGGCCCTGAACTTGTAATTCTTACACACAATAAGTACATGCATTTAAAAGCTGCTGTGTGATATGTCAAATCATGTAGAAAATATGTGCAGGTGAATAAGGATAATCAATATCTCCCCATCTTGGCATTCCTTTGTACTTTATGGCTGTGTCCTTTCTCTGCCAGTTGCTTATACAACATATGCAGGCTTGTCATGAGCTAGTGCCTCTGCATTATTTTTTTCGCGGGGGTGGTGAGTATTTTAGTTGCCAATGCCTTACAGATACTAGCTGGAAATATTTTCTCTCTTTGTGTTCCATGTCTCTGTAATCTACCAATTGCTTTTGAGTTTGATAGAATCCAAAGTTTTCAAGGTTTACCTTGATGGACTGCACTTTTGGAGGTCCTGTAAACAAACAAACAAAAAATCATTGCCTACCCCAATAGTTTGAAATATTTGCCGTATGTTTCTTCTCCTAACAATTTCATAGTATTGTTCAGATACTATGTTCATAATATTTTATGGTGAAGTCTTTGATCCATTTGAGTTCTTTTTTGTATGGCCTGAGAGGTTGGGATCTCTCGGAAGCTCTAGCATCTGCGTCTGCGTGTGTGTGTCCAATCGATGCAGGCTGGCAGCCCCGTTTGCTGCATGTTCTCCTTCCTGCCCTGGATGTTCCTGGCGCTTTTATCAAACATCAGATCACTGTGTATGAGCATAAGTTCCTCACTTCTCTAGCCTATTGAACTTTTGTCAGCTTTGATGTCCATACCATGCTGCTTTAGCTTTCCATTACGCTTTGAAACCAGGTGTGTGCTGTCTGCAGCTGGCAGGTCCACCCCTCTGCTTTGGCTGTTCCGGATCTTTAGTGACCTATATGAATTTTAGGATTGTATTTTCCAATTGTGTTTATAATACTACTTGTATCCTGGTAAGGATCACACGGGATCTTAGACAGACTTAGTTAGCTTGAATGTTTTAGCTCTATTAATGTTTCACTATAAAATAATATTCAGTATATTAATTTTTCAACGCATTTTCAATTTTAACAATACTGATTTTTGCTTCAATGATTTTATTATTTTTTCCTACTTTTTCAAGAGCAATTCATTGGTCATTCAGGAGAATTTTGTTCAAATTCCATATAAGTTTAACTTTTCTAAGGCTCTTGTTGGTGATTTCTAGTACCATTCCTACTTAATCCTACAAGGTGAATGGTATGATTTTAATTTCTAAAATTTTCTGACTGTTGGTTGCAGTACATTTGGCTTGTTCTGGAAAACATTCTGTGTGCTAATGAAAGCAATGTTGTTTGATGAGAGGTTGTGTTAATGTCTGTTAGGTCCATTTGCTGTCTTGCTGTTCAAACTGATGTTTACCTGCTGATTTTAAGTAACTTAACATAATACTTAAACAGGGAACTTCCACCTTTTTTCATACTTGAAAGTCACATTTTTCTTTGTGGAAAACATTGATATTGGTTATATTATAATACTTTTATACATTTATATTATAATACTTTCCTTTGGGAGGCATCCCTGGCTTAACAGATGGAGAAGAAAAGGGCAGTATCTCTTGAGGCATAACTGGATTCTCTCCAGATACCAAGTGAACGGACATGAACCGAAACCCGATCATTCAACCTTATGGTTTTATTTTTGTTTCTTTTTTTGGTGTCTCTTATTAAGACACGCAAGACATGTTTTTCTCTTTTTTTTTTAACAGATGCTAAATCAATCCTTCCCAGTGATGACAGCTCTTTAATGTTCAAATGAGTAAGAAGTGGATTTTCCATTGTAATTCTGTAAGAGAAGTGTTTGGATACTTAATAAGTTATGGCAGGGAAAAATAAACATAAGCACATGTCATGTTCTCATTGATGCTCGGGATGACATTATGAATTGTACAGAAGTCACGCACGCCTGCTGGTTATGTAGATGCGTAACATGGACGTGCTGTTCTTGTGTAGTCATTTCGCAGTAATCCCAAATCGCATGATGCAATTATTTCTTCAAGGAAGCATAGTTTTAGTTGGCTATTCAGGAGATCAATGACTGACAGAAAGAAAAAGAGAAACCCAGATAATCTGCACAGTCCAAGCTCTCAGCTGGTGCAGGGTATTTCGCTAAGCCTGCTGCTCACTCTGTTGTACTCTGAAGACATGAGGCAAACCCCTGGAGAAGTTACTTTTTTTTTTTTTTTTGACATTTCATTAATCAGACATCTTTTACTTTGCAGGAGAGCCAAGTAAAGGCAAAGATCCCCAGGTTCTCTTCTAAGTAAGTCAGAAGGGGCCCAGGCACTGTTATTGGCATTGTCCTTGATCAGCACCAAGACTTTTAATTAGAGGTGGGAGAAGAGCTTCTTTTATGGCAAAGACCGAGCCATGTAATTTTCCCCTAGAATGAAAGGGTCATCGAGGATTTTTTTAAAGATCATTTCAGGATAAGCAAATTCGTTTTTCTAATCCCTCTTTGCCCTCCCTGCCTATTGCAGCTTCCCTGGAAACTTACCTTGGGAGATCATGGAATGTTCCTAAGCTTCTAAATTTACTGAAACTCAGAATTCTTCTGTTGAACTCTTTTTAGCATCACATAAATTAACAATGCTTTCTCTTAAGTATTCACTAGTGAGTATAGAAAACTGGGCCCTTGAGAGAGCAAGAGTCTCTCTATGCCACTTCCTTATAATTTGAAAGAACATTAAAAGTATTAAAATGGAATTACAGAAATCTTAATGGTTTACATTTAACTAAATTCTTCACAAAGGACACAAAGCACAGTGACTTTCAACATGCCCACATCACCTTGGAGACCCTTTCTCCATGTGAGAACCTTGCCGGATGGCCCTTCTGGTCTCTCCGTGGCTGTGTTTGAAGACTCAACTATTCAGGGAAATGTGAAGACACATTCTGTAAAATAACACGGAAGCACATTCAGGCAGTAAAGCAGAAGAACGCAACCAGATTGCCTTGGCCAGTGGGCATCGGTTGTATTTTTCTTCTCCTTCTTTTTTGGTTTGTTTCTTATTTTTACTGGAAAGACAGACAGAAAGAAAGAGAGAGAGAAAGCTCTTTTGTCCCCTGGTTCATTCACCAAGTGGCTACAACGTGCAGAGCTGAGCTGATCTAAAGCCAGGAGCCAGGAACTTCTTCCAGGTCTCCAAAACAGGTGTAGGATCTTAAGGCTTTGGGCCGTCCTCGACTGCTTTCACAGGCCACAAGCAGGGAGCTGGATGGGAAGTGCAGCAGCTGGGACACGAACGGGCATCCATATGGGATCCTGGTGTTTGCAAGGCAAGGATGTCACCACTGATCCCGTGCTGTGGGGCCCTATCTTTGTTGTTTTCTGGCACTGTGAGAATGTGTTTCCTTTTCCTACTGTTTATAATTGAAATAGCCATATTATTTATTTCCTGGGACCGTAGCAAAGATTAAATGACTGAATAGTTAAAAGGAGAAGGAGAGAAGTGTTTGACACATGTCTACGTGTATTTTTTCTTTCACAAGTAAAACAAGCAAAAGGCAACACATGTTCTTCAGTTTCTAAAACTAAGAGCCAGCTGGTCTCGGTGATTTTATTTGTCTCAGCCGTATTTGTGGTTGGAGGTTCTACTGACAGTCCTTATCAAAGCACTTCACCAATGGCAGAGACCTTCCATCCTACCACTGGCCTCCACAGTCCGCTGCCCAAGCAAGAAGGATGAATTTGCATCTTGTTAAGTTAGAACATATGTGATAACCGTCGTATGAAGATTGCAGCTATCCAAACTGGTTTGAAGAAACACACAGCTCATTAGCGGCTGCTGCTGATCTTTGATGAATACCACTTCTTTAACTCCAATAGGATGTAGGTTAGTCTTTTAAATGTCAATAAATAACACTGCGATTAGCTTATTTTTAAATTCAGTGGAATTTATAAAGCTTCCCCACATAAATTCAATATTGCTACTGGCAAATACAGAAAAAAAATCAATATATTTTACCCACATCACAAATACTACCTCAGTTGCACAACTTGCAAGTCATAACTCTAGCAAGTTGAATTATCGATTTTTCTAACTTATCTAAATTCATAATAAATAAATTCAAGAATTTAAAAAGTAATTTTACCTAAAGTTTTTTTTTAAAAGATTTATTTATTTATTGTATTGGAAACTCAGATATACAGAGAGGAGGAGAGGCAGAGAGGAAGGTCTTCCTTTACCTGATTCACTCTACAAATGACCACAATGGCCGGAGCTGAGCAGATCCAAAGCCAGGAGCCCGGATATTCTTCTGGGTCTACCATGTTGGTGCAGGGTCCCAAGGCTTTGGGCCTTCTTTGAGTGCTTTCCCAGGCCACAAGCAGGGAGCTGGATGGGAAGTGGAGCAGCTGGAACATGAATCGGCACTCATATGGAATCTCGGTGCATGGAAGGTGAGGATTTAGCCACTAGGCTACCCTGCCCAGCCCTATTTAAAGTATTTTTATGTTTGTTTATCTATTGATTTTAATCTGGTCATTCAATCAATACAATGACCATGCAAATGGCATAGGGCAAAGAAATCTGGCCAGACCCATTTGAACTACTGCCATGAGTGTTTGACAAATTATAATATCATGAAAGAGAAGCATATATCTAATCTGGAATGATTTCCACTTAAGCAGCTTAAAAGATGAAAGAAATTGGGAATCATAAGGTCATTAGGATGAAGTAACCTGATTCTATGCAACAGTTTGCACGCACCAATTCTCAATTTCCTATTCTATAAATTAACAATAACAGACTCTACAAAATGGTTGTAAAAATGGATACAGCTCATGTCAAATTTTTACCATGAAAACTTCATTGATGCCTAATGTTGAATATATTTTGATTTTCTAAGTCTAATTTCGTTTTCTTCAGGCTTAAACTACAATGTATCATATGAAACTCTCCAGGTATTTTTATGCAAAGTTTATTCTTCATATAGCCTCTGCAAATGCATGAGTGTCCATGATAATGAATTCAGGATATAGTAATCTGGACTGTTTAAGTAACTTTTGAAAGTGGAACTGAGTTATTTGAACAGCCACAGGCGCGAGCTCGCGCTCCCCGGTGAATGCCCCGATGTCACCTATGCAGTCATGCACAGTGCCTGTGTAAAAGGTCACCTGTTAGGCAATTTTCATTGATAAGATTCTTCATCATGTTAATTTCTCCCTGGAATTTTTGCCTTTTTAGGACATTGCTGTATGCATTCACAATTAATCTGCAACTCATTTGGCTACTGTCGTGAGCTCTAAATACATGAAAGTCAAGAAAAACCTTAGACTATTCCAATCTTTCAGCTATTATCAAAATATTGTAACAGTCTTGAGAATTAAAATAATAATCCTGACCTAGAAAAAATTATGAAGGCACATCAAAAAGTTTATGGAAAATGCATATTATGTAAAAACTATGCTTGGATTTCAAGAGATTTTGTATCAAAATAAAAGTTACTTTTAAAAATTATTTTTATAAGGTTTGAAAATCAGAAATAGAAGAAAAGAGAGAGCTCCCATCCACTGGCCGCTCAGCAAGTCAGTTTGGGGCAGGCTGAAGCCAGGAGGTCTCCCGGGGGGGCGGGGACCCCAGCCCCTGAGCAGTCACCTGCCGCTGCCCAGGAGGAAGGGCACACCTCGCATGAGCGAGTGATTGGCGTTTTTCAAGTGGCATCTAAGCACTGTGACAGATGCTCACCTCATCTTTCATTCCTTTTTTCTTTAAACTTGTAAAGCTTCTTGCACATTCCTTATTGTGCCAATGAAAAGTCATAGGGAAGACTTCATCGGTTATATCAGCGTGTATATTGATTTTACCTCATAACAGATATCTCTGTGGCATTCTTTTTCTGTAGTTTCAATTATTTTATTGATGCTGATAGCGTTATAGATCTTATTTGCATGATTGTGTGTTTCGCAGCATACATCCATCTAGCTTGCTCCCAAGTGTCTAAGAAACCACAGATTGAATAGAATTCTTTACAGCTTCCTATTTTCTGTTAGAGGTATGAACAGATTTGTTGAGAACATTACCTTTTCCTGTCTGGCTGGTTCTCAAAGGCATGGAACTTTCAAACATTCTCGCTTAGTTGAATAAAATACAACAGAAAAGTAAAATGTGTTCCAAATGTCTCTCTCGGTAGCAGAGGATAGAACAAAAATGCTTGATAGTCTGAAATCCCAGCAATTGGTAGAGATAAACAATGCATTTTACTTTTGGAATACAAGAGATGGAGTGCAAGGATCAAAACCGTCTAGCGTGGCAGGCACTTTGTCTAGTTAACTTAGATGTTTGATCACTATCATTTCCAAAAATAAAATTGTTTGGGACTGAGGTCTCAGCCAAATTCAGAAAAAAATCAGAGGCTCCAGAGTTGAAGGTCTCTTTTCCTTTTGGCAGGTTTTCCATAGCTCTATAATCACTCATGAAGGAGAGCTGCCCTCCTCAGGCTAGGATATCAGCGAGCACACGAGACCCCCTCTGTATCTTTTTCACCTGAGTGATGTCTATGCCTGGATGAAATCTTCCAGTACCGAGTATCATGAAGTATGTTGATTCTAGTATGTTGATTCTGTGGGTGGGATGTCTCAATGAAATGGCAAGGATAACGACTAGTATCCTGTCCTTCCAAGCCTCAGCGCCTCAGCACACAGTTTGACTGGTCTCAATTTGTAGGAGAGAAAGAGACAAGCCTAGAGAAGTTAAGCAACTCACTGATGATCACACAGACCTACCCACTGTGGAGTAAGAACCTGAAGCGGTTTTCCTGTGCCGTATCTAGCATTATCTGCACTTCCTCGGATGTTTCAGAAGGTACATTTTTTTGTGAGTAGAATCTCTGAACCCTCAAAATGATCTCTTCATGAAATGAGCATTTTCATTGGCCTGGACAATGCTTCAAATATCACTCTACGTTTGCAGGATAATAAAAACTTGTCAAGAAAATTAAATGGCTTGACTGCAATTATGGACTTCAGCCAGAGCAACTCTGCACACACATCTAGGAAGTTTGCAAGAAAGTACGTTGTAAGGAGCTGCGCTTCCTCAACCCTGCATGCCGCATCAACTGCTCCTGCGCCGCAGCCTTGGAGGGATACCTTTCAGTCCCATCAATTTTCCGATCCTGTTACTAACTCATATGAAATGAATGGACCGTCAGTCCTGATATCTCTATTTCACTTGGGGGAGAAAGTTGGCGCTTTTGGGTGAAGAAAAGGAGAAAGGGAATGCAGACATATAATTTTGCTGCATCAATCAGGCAAAGTGCTGTGTATGAACTTAAAAAGAAGCATAACTACGCCTGGAGATTGTGTAAGTGGCTGAAACTTTTTACTGTTCCCAACACTGAAATGGATCCTGAGTTAGGAAAACAGCTGGCATAACTGAATTGCTTTTAAATGAATTCCAATAATTCCCTTTGGGGATGAGGCATTTGAATACAAGTTTTAATTGCCTAATTATTTTTTTCCTTTTCTAATTTACCTATCATGTGAAATGACTGAGAAAAAAAGTTGTGTGAGATAGAATAAGTTTTGTTATTGAAATTTAGAAATATTCAGTATGTATGCTTCTTAGAACATACAACTCTACTTCCTATTATTAAAGTCCAAAAATATTTCTTAAGATTGTAAGACTTAAATCCATGATACTCTTGTTACCAAGATGAAAAATTTGTCAGGAGAGCAGAGTTTTGAAAAATAGCAGCATATATCTTGAGAAATTTTTGTAAGAATAGATTTCATAAATTGTATTTAATTTCATAAGTGGTATGGTCTTGAAACAAATTTTTAAAATTTAATAATTCCGTAATGATTAAATATATTATTAAATAGCTGAATTTTTACTTGTTTTTTTGTGTGTGTTTGTTTTACTTGGGAACATAATTACATGTTTGTTTTCTTGCGTTCAGAGAATTCAGAATTTATTTTACTAAAAAACAAATTCTTCTAAGGCAAGAAAAAAAAGCAGAGTCACTTACAATCTAATGAATCCCATAATTGATAGATAAAAACGTCCCGGTTCCTAATGGCCATATTTGGTAGGTAGGCTAGTATTTCAGGGCAGGTAATCCACACATCTAGCCAATCACACAGGGCACACGCACTTGACCTTCACACTATGCAATATTCTCCACATGGGGAGTGTGTGGTGGGGGGCTGGTGGTCATTCTGCCTGGTGTCCTCCCAGGCATCCTTGACGTTGATGGTTCTTGGTGAGACCCTTGACCTCCTGAGTTCTCTCACAATCTGCTCTTGTTTTGGACCACAGTTTGGATGTGAGTAAAAGGTTCCAAGCAATCCAGGAGATGTTAAAAAAATAATAAAAATTTTTCATACAGTTGGAAGACTTGGCACAGATGAATCTGCTGGTATGGAGATAACAACATGGAAGGACATGTTTAGGGACATAAAGAAATGTTAATAGTTAAGCAGCTTGAAAAAAAAGTATCTACAGAAATTCAGGAAAAGGAGTAAGAACCAGAAACAAAACATGTGGAAATTATTGCAATTTGTCCGGGTCTTAACAGGTGCACAGATTGTACCGCCATGATACCACTGTCATCCATCCCACCCTGCCTCGTGAAGGAGGCGTTGAGTCATCTAATGTCATCAAGGAGGAAGAGAGGTGCATATAGGACAAACAGATGCTTTGAGAGAAGACAGAATAAGAGGTAATAGAGGAGAATCCATGCAACTTGAATTGTTGCAGTTATTTTATCATTGTTAGCATCTAACAGCGCCTAACTTTGGTTATATGAACTATTGTAGTTTTGGACCTGCAGCGAGGGCTTTAGACAGCATCTCCCACAGGCTAGGGGTACCACTGGAGGCTGAATCCTATCTCAAAATTTCGGATTCCCTCTCACTATAAAAAGGATAGACATTTATTCTTTTTAAATATTTATTTTTATTTGAAAGTCCGATATACGGAGAGGAGGAAAGACAGAGAGGAAGATCTTCCATCTGCTGATTTACTCCTGAAATGGCTGCAACAGCTGGAGCTGAGACTATCTGAAGCTAGGAGCCAGGAGACCCCAGGTGCAGGGTCCCAAGGCTTTGGGCCGTCCTCGACTGCTTTCCCAGGCCACACGCAGGGAGCTGGATGCGAAGCGGTGCCCCCGGGATTAGAACCGGCGCCCCTATGGGATCCCGGGGCGTGCAAGGCGAGGACTTTGGTCACTAGGCCTCCGTGATGCCTCTGACATTTATTCATTTTTAGGTCTAGACTGAAGTTAGTGAAAATAGAGCATGGAGAGGAAAAAAAATCAAATAACTGTTTAGAAGGTCTGCTAAAAGGCTACGAAATGAATGAAAATAGCTCTACTTCCACAACAAAGCACAAAGGGCTGTGAAATTTTGTTCAAGGTCAAAGATTCTGTCACTTTCAAGGAGAGGGGAACCATGTAGTCTGCTTCTTAAAATGTGAGGATACACGTACTGGCTTCTGACTGCAGACACTAATGCAGTAGGAAATTACTTTGAAAACATTTTACGTGAAATGATGCCTTACTGAAATCTTCACTTAGCTTAAATGTCAATTAAGAATGAAGATAGAGAGAAGTGATTTTCAGACATGCAGCATTTCAAGAAAGAATAGCCACCGTCATTTTTTCCTGAGGAAGTCATTTGAAATGTTTCATTCAAAACCAAGGAGGAAATTCAGATGGAAGCCATCCCCACAAAGCAGAACTCTAGTTCAGGAGAGAAGGAAACCATGACGTACCCTGGATATTGGTGAAGTGGACATGAACGAGATGGGATGCAGAGGCATGCAAATCCAGCGAGAGCAAACCAGAGGCCTCTGGGAGTTCCTCAAGAAAATGAAACCGACATATTTATAATGCATTTGAATGGACAAGAGGAGGTTGCACAATGGGAGGAAAATTTGGAGTTGAAGTGGTGACATCTTTATGAAGAAAGCGAGCAAAACACTAAAAGGAATAATTAATTCCAGAGGAAAATAAGCAGAAATATACAGATGAACTACATGGACTGGGCAGAAAAGTGCCCACAGATTCACAAAAATGTTGTGATAGGCTCACAAGTAAGGTGAGGGCTTCCTGGTCATGGCGGAGGAAAGTCACTAGGGAAAATGGGAAGAGGGGGAGGAACGCTCACCTGCAGTGTGCCTCACGCCACCTGTACCATGTTAGTGTGGGCTGCACGGCAAGGCACACAGTGCTCCTGCATGTTTGATTGTCCACATTCACATCTTAGGTCTTGGTACATTTATTAACTGCACATCACTCATTCTCACAGGAGAATGAGTTCTCATGAGAACAGTCTGGATGATAAATGATGTGTTAACACAGCTTAGAGATGAAAGGTTCTTTCTTGCTCATGTTAAATGCAGGGATCCGTGCTGGCTCCACTACTGCTCCCTGGTTTTTGCTTATCCCAGGATCCCCAATGGGACATGAAGCTCCTGTGACTAAAAGGGAGAGTAAAAAGGCGCCCAAAGAATGAAGTGCCTCTTAGAGCGACTGCCCCAAGTGGACACCTTTTCACTTTTGTTCACATTTCATTGGGCACTGCAAATCACTTGCTCAAACCAGTTGTTAGTGGATATTCATGACAAGGGAGCAGATGCTCATCATGTGGCAATAAATGAGGATGTAGAATCCTGCTTAATGGGATACAGATGATGGGCAACATGGCCATCTACCACATTATCAAGGGAAAACATAGAGTCCGTGGCCTTCTATCAGTAACAGTTAAATTAATACTGGAACAATTGAGCTATGAACTATTAATACAGAACAGTTGAATTGTGATTTTTATTTTATTATGGTCCTTTATGTTTTGTTAAAAATAGCATTATTTACTTGCTATAAAGTCAGAGTTCCAAAGAAAGAATTTCCATCTGCTGATTTCACTCCCCCAATGGCTGCAACAGCCAGGGCGGGGCTAGGCTGAAGCCAGGAGCCAGGAGCTTCTTCCCTTCTGGCTCTCTGACATCGATATCAGGGCTCCAATCACTTGGGCCATCTGCTGCTGCTTTCCCAGGCTGCTGGCAGGGACCTTATATCATAAACGGAGCAGACAGGACACAAACCAGCTCCCAAATGCCAGCATCACAGGAGGCTCCTTCATCTACCACTCCACAACATGACACCATGCAATCATATTTGACTCTTACATCAATCCCAGATGGAGACATTACTCTGTCTGCCTAGTTTATAAGTAAGGAAGTTGACTTTAAAAATTATATGACATGGCGAAATGATGCAAACAATGAATCAGTCTGGGATCCAGCCCAGGATCTTTGATTTCAGCTTTCATCATGTTTCCACAAACCACTTTATTCCTTCATAAACACAATTCAGTTGTGCCATATAATAAAAATTCTGCTAGGTATTTGTTTGTTGTTTTTTAACAGGATAGAGACTTCTTTCTATTAACCTAAAAGTATTTACGTGAAAGAAAGTAACTGTAGAACTTTGAGTTGCTTTTCAAGACTACTACGTTTGAAGTGGTCTGTAAAAAGGTTTTATTTTGTTTGCACTGGCTATAGGGTTTTGTTTGATCAGTGCAGCAATAAATCTAGAATCTTGGTGCAGACACTGGCATAGAAGGCTTATCCTTTGTCTGTGGTGCCAACAACCTATAAGGGCACAGGGTTTATTTAGTCCAACTGTTCCACTTATAATCTCCGCTTCCTGATAGTGACCAAGGGAAGCAGTGAAGCATGGCCTTGGGGTCCTGCACCCACATGGAAGACCCTGAAGAAGTTCCTGGCTCCTAGCTTTGGACCTGCTCAGCTCTGGCCATTGTGGCCATTTGGTGAATGAACCAGTGGGTAGAAGATCTTTCTTTCCCTCTCTCTCTGTAACTCAGTGATTCAGTGATAAGCATACCTAAGGTTAATAAATGTGAAACAATATCAATGCTCTGTAGAAGCAAACTATCTTGCTTGTAAAATGTATTTTTGTGGAATGTAGGCAGTAATGATGTAATCATTATTACACATGCTTATTTTCTTACTGAAATTCTATCATTATCGTTCACTTGAGCATTCAAGGACTCATTCATGTATTTCACAAACAAGTCCTAATCATTGTGCCTGTGCTTTAAAAGCCCCAAATCATGTAGCAGGGAAAGAAGTATCTCAAGTTATTGCTGGCAAATGAGATAAGTGCTATCAGAGGTGTGTGCAAAAGGCTGAAATAACACTGATGATGAGCCTGTGGAGTGTGACATTTCGATCAAGCAGAGAGTTACAGAGCGTGTGAACCTGCCAGGTGGCCCCAGACAGTAAGAGGCAGTGATGGTGGTGCAGAGGGCAGTGACAGCACTCTCAAATCCCCTAGGAAACTCTGGGCAAGAAGGGAAATCCTCACATTATCCTAACCTTCTGAAACTGAACACAGACTGACAATGTGATTTCTTGCCTGTAGGAACTGAATGTCTTTTTAAGTGAGCTGTGCACCAGCAAGCTAGGTGGCTCAACACACGAAATTGTTCTCCATCACACAGACTCAAATTATTTTGCTTCCGTAGCTTGCTTTTCACCAAGTGCAATCTTTAGCTGGGATGAGTTGAGTTCTTGCAGGTGGGAGGGAGTCAGGGAAGCCCAGCGAAAGACCTCTTTCCTGAAAACAAAACATGGGCCTTGAACTTAGTGGTTAAGGATTCTTGATGAGGCAAAGTGTATGTGCTCATCCAAGAAGGGAGATAAACTTCCTGTGTGCTTCCTTGGCGGACTGCTCCAAATTTTATGGAGTGTGTTACTGTGACTGATTCTCACAGCTCACGGCTCTGCTTTCTGCCTTATTTACAGACAATGATGCAAAGCCTGTGCTTACAGAATTTGCAGGCAGAGAAGCCAGGAAAAGTAGGTGTAATGACTTCAGTCACAGTGGGGAGAGAGCACCAACACAGGCCTTGAGGAAGAATTTTTTTTAACATATATTTTGTAATATTGGAAAGGTAGATTTAGGTAGAGAGAAGGATGTTTTGTCCTCAAGTGGCCACAATGGCTGGAACTGAGCTGATCTGCAGTTAGGAGCCAGGAGCTTCTTCCCAGTCTCTCACATGGAATCAGGGTCCTATGGACACAGACCATCCTCCATGGCCTTCCCAGGCCACAAGCAAGGAGCTGGACGCAACGTGAAGCAGCCAAGAAAAAAAAAACAGTGCCCAAATGGAATCCCGGAGCTTGGAGGGGGAGAGTCAGCCAGTTGAGCCATTGTGCCCAGCCTGAGGAAGAACTGAGCTCTTTTTCAAGCCCAGAGATAAAGAAAGAACAAATACAGAGGAAGCTGAACTCCTGGTCACACTAAAGCTTTTAAAAGATAAGCCAGGCTTACAGGTGCCTATGTGAGAGCAGGAAATTTTCAGTTAGTCGCAAAATTTTTCTTTTTCTGACAGCGGAAGAGCTGAGAATCACCAAAGCCCCAATCTGCCATGGAAGAGCAATGGTACCTCTAAAGCAACAGGGTACATGGGACCAAGTTCAATGCCATGGCAGTTGAAATTTGTGTGGGAAGGTCCAGGAAGGTGGTCTGTGGCTAACTACCAAGGCAAATACAAACAACCTAAGTGGCCCGGCCACTGCCTATTTGCAGATTTAAAGTTAATGATTTTTAGGAATTTCCTCACTTCTGAAAATATTCATTGTGAAATACTTGAATTTTGTTGATATTTGGTATTAATATAAGCAAGATCACTGAAGACTAAACAGGTGAGGCTGTTTTTTTTTTTTTTTACTAAATACACACAAATAAACATATCTGAATGTCTATGTGGGTATATAGTTACATTGCAATGTATAAATAGTTGCAATGTGTATGTAATAGCCACTGTCTGCTTTTGTTATTTCTGAGATAATAATATATATTGTTTTATTGCAATGAGGTTTATTTACTCATTTATTTATTTTTGCAATGAGTTTTAAAAATTGAAATTTCCCTATGTTTGACTGCAGTTTCATTTGGTTTGGAAAATGTAAACTCGTCCTTTAAAAAAATTACTGGGAAGGCAGAATTGCAGAGACCGCGAGAGCTTCATCTGCATCATGCCGCTAATGCCCACAAGAGCTGGAGCGGAGCCAACCTGAAGCCAGGAGTCAGGAGCCCCTCCTGGTTCTCCCACATGGGTTCAGGGGCCCAAGGACTGGAGGCAGCCTCCACTGCTTCCCAAGTCCGTAAGGGGGAAGTCGGAGAGCCTTGGTCATTCTGTCTCCCCTTTCTCTCTTCCCTTCTCCTGTCCTTTCCAGGCCTTCTTCTCTCCTTCCTGCCTTTTCCTAACCTGGAAAGCTTAACTGTGTTAAATGATTGACATGCCATTATAGACACTCATGTATATGTGTGTTTACATATGATATGTGTGTCTGTATGCATGTAAGTATTCCTGATTGTGTTGCCTAGTCATCAGGGTTCAGAAATCTTGAAAATCAACTTTCTTTTCTTTAAATTTCTACTCATTATTATGGTATTTGGTGGAAATGTGGAGAAATAGCAAATAGGAGGCAGACACATGGTAATTTTCCAACATTGGATTAGCCTCCAGAGAGAGGCAACAGTCAGGGCTAGACCAGGCCAAACTCAGGAGCCAGACACTCAGTCCTAGTGTTCCATATGAACAGTACATATCCAAGCACATGAGCTAAGACTGCCGCCTCCCAGGATGCACATTAGCAGAAACATGAAACCAGAAGCAGAGTCAGGGGCCTGGCACAATAGCCCAGTAGCTAATTTTTTCGCCTTGCAATTGCCAGGATCCTATATGGGCGCCAGTTCCCGTCCTGGCTATTCCACTACCCATTCAGGTCCCTGCTTGTGGCCTGGGAAAGAAGCAGAGGATGGCCCAAGGCCTTGGGACTCTGCGTCAGTGTGAGAGACACGGAAGAAGCTCCTGGCAGCTACTTGGGGAGTGAACCAGTGGACGCAAGCTCTTCCTCCTTTTCTCTGAACATCTGCCTTTCCAATAAAAATAATTATATTTAAAATTTCTTTTACAGAAGCGAAGCCAGAGTCAAATCAGGGCACGTGATTATGAGATCACTGTGTCTTGAGCAGCATTGTGACCATACTGTTACATTCTTGCCTCTAAAATCAACATTCCTGATGGGCACACTTTCCACCACATATCAAATATGTCTGAGCTCCTTGAAAGTTTTGGAAAGTTTGACCTTATAGGAGCGGTGAAATATTATTTTGGAGGCAATTCTCATTTTCTTATGGGGTTTGGAGTATTTGGATGCTAACGAACCCATAATGACATAATGCAAACAGTGAGGAAGCCACAGTACAATTTGTATGTCCTCCACAAACGAAAACAGATCGGAAAATTCAAGCTTCATATTTTGCTACTGGTCTTGGGAGAACTTATAGCATTTAGCGACATATTAATTTGCTCATTTATACATTTACTTTTCTTTTCGGCTTATTAAGGTATATTTTGACATTCTTGGATCATGAGAGTAATTTATGTCATTTGCATTAATTTTGTGAAAGTAATTATCTTGCAGCTGGAAACAAAACAAGAAGTATAAAAAACAGTCCTCTAAAAAAACTAAAAAGAAAAAAACAAATAAAATATATGATGACAATCAGATCTTTATACATATTAAAAAATACCTTCGTTTGTTTTTTCCCTTGAGGCCTACTATGTAAAAGGAGCCTGGCTGGGTCTTGCGCGGTCGCTGCTTTCTCCCTGCTCCGGATTAATGCGCTCTGTTTTGATTATTGTTATGCACTCTAAGCACATTGATTTCACAATTCTGTAATTGACTTAATAAAAAAGCAATCAAAGCATAGTTTTACGATGGCTAAGTAATTATGTGGTAATTCATCAAGTCAGCTAATTATTATAGGTTTGGTTCAAGGTTTTCACACATTTAGCTTGACAGTGGTATTAGGTATAAATAACAATTCTGGCATATTTAGAAAGTAAACAAATCTTTACTTTCTACTTTATCGGTAGCCTAAAATTTCTGGCTTATTTATTAACCATTAAAATTCCTCAACCAAATTTCCATGTACATTTAGTTCTATTTAGTAAAATGGCTATAGAGATAAAATTTAATTTTATAAAAGATACTTTCATAGCATATAGTTTACAAAGCACAGTGAATGAATTTAACATAGGGAGTAATAATACATGGTTTTTAATATACCATGAACTACAACGTAATGTCAGTTGAAATTTTTAAAATTCTAATTTTTAAAGCTTTATTTATTACAGTTCATTTGAAAGACAGAACATCAGAAAGTGAGACAGATTTCCCATCCACTGGTTCTTGTCTCAGTTACACAGAACAGCCACATGAGAATGAGGCTGAAGCCTGGAACCTGGAAATATATCCCGGTCTTCCCTGTTTGGCTCTAAGTACTTAAGTATCCAGCACCTCCTAGGATGCACATTACTAGTAAACTGGATTGGAATGGAGTGGAGGGGAGCCTCAGTGCGGGCACCTCAAATGGGTTTCAGGTGTCCCAAAGTAATGTCTGTACCTAGTTCTGACTCAGCTGGAGACATTGTTAACCAGTATTTTATTATTATAATATATAGATAGCTGCTTTATTTCTGTTAATGGAATTTGGTGACTTTCTATATAGTACTAAGATATGCCATCAGGTCATTTCAGTTCCTAAATTAGCTTGATTAAGACAATAGGGAATAGATAAGTTAAAATGACATGTGATGATATATACAATGTCAACATGTTTAACAGGATAACCAGCTTAAATGTCATTAACCCATTATGTCTCATCTTTTTATTTGTAAGATACCTACAAAGGCTCAAATTGAGCAATCAATACAATATTTATGATAATGTTGAGAATTATTACCATATTGAAGTATTCGATGTGAACTGAAAACCTGACACTTAAATTAATTGAAACTACGCATACTCTGTTTTTGCTTGGACATTTAAAATATGAATTATTTAAATATATCTTTATTTACTGTTGTGTTAATTCTTTGAGTTAATCATACAATTTTATGAATACATTTCATCTGCATTATTGATTTGCTTCATATTGTATTGATTATTTCATCTTTCGTATTAAAATCGCAGTTCATTCTCTGTTTGAAATTCCATGTGGGAGAACTGGAAGAGGCTCCTGGCTCTGAGCTTCAGGTCAGTTTGGCTCAGACTATCACGGCCATTTGGGGAGTGATCAAGTGGATAAAAGATCTCTAACTCTGTCTCTCCTTCATTCTGTAAATCTGCCCTTGAAATCAAAACCAAAAGATCCTTTGGGACTGGCACAGTGCTCAATTAATCCTCCCCTTCAAGCGCCAAGATCTCATATGCGTGTTGATTTGTGTCCTGGCTGCTCTGCTTCCTGTCCAGTTGAGGATGGCCCAAGGCCCTGGGAACCTGCACTCATGTGGGGTACCCAGAAGAAGCTCCAGGCTCCTGGCTTCAGATTGGTTCAGCTCCCATCATTGTGGCCATTTAAAGAGTGAATCATTGGATGGAAGATTTTCTCTCTCTGTAAATTTGTCTTTCCAATTAAAAAAAAATAACAAAAACTTAAAAAATATCAGCAGAGCAGATGCGACAGCAGCCAGCACTGCCAGCCCCACAACCACAGCAGCAAGCATAAGCAGGCCTCCAATCCTGCCTGGGCAAACTGCTGGATTCCACCAGGAGATCCCACAGACCTGCCTGCATGTGAAAATCTCAAGGGAAGTCCTAGGATTCCTCCAGAGTTTTACCCAAGATTTAAGCCTATACCATCACCAAGAAACCACCCAGACTCTGCCTAACTTGACCTTCCCAAGTACACCACAGCTTATTGGTTAGAATGAGTTAATGCTATTTCATTACTTTCTGCTTGATGCGATTCAAATGGCTTCAGCACTTGCCTTCAAGATCATTTCAAGTAAAATTAAACCAGTGGATGGAAGATCTTCCTCTCCTTCTCTCCTTCTCTCCATAAATCTTCTCTGCCTTTCCAATAAAGATAAACGAATCTCTAAAAAAATGAATGGAATACTGCCATTATTCATGTCCATTGAAACACTGAATAAAATAATACATTGGCAATGCCCCTTTTGGAAATTATTTTACTGTCTAAGAACAAAAGATTCAGCCATACTAATACTAGGTTATTTAAAAATATTTGGCACAAATACCTTATGTTGTCATTCCATCCTCCCTTGCAGTACCGAAGAAGAAAGCAGCTAAAGGAGAAGAGGTTGCTGTGCGTAATTGTGTGTGGTAAGAGCCTCGCTGGGTGTAGCTGTCCATCTCTTTAACAGAAAGTGCTTGGAATTGCAGAACAATTGATTTTGTTTCTTTCCTATAGTGGGCGATGAGTGTTCCTACTTGATTAGTGTTGCAAGCATAAAGACAAATTCAAAACTCCTGAGAAAGAGAACAATGCCAATAATTAGATTCCCAATTTATCTTTTACAATAGAGAATTTTAGGCTATTCCTGAGCACAATTAGCGCAATTAAAACAAGATCCAAATCCTGCTTTGAACACTGACTTAACATCACTTTATTTATGCAAAAATTCTGAAGACCTTTCTCCATAAAATGCTCACTTTCATCCTTACCTCAAAACTTTATAAATGGAAGTAGAATTCTGCAGGATATACATACACTCCTAATTAATATTCTAAGTGATATAAATAAACATTTTCATTTTTAGTTATTACATGAAGACATTCTGGTTGCAGTATTTGGAATTCACTTCATTTGGCTATATTCTAAATATTTAATCAGTTATACATAGTTACTTAAATTTTGTCCCATTGTATTTTTATTTGAACATTAATGGTCTCTAAAAATCGAAGACACCTTACTGAAATTTCTATTTCTATACTGAAAATGAAATAACTAAGTCAACAATGATATATACTTTGCTGACTTACATACATATTGATGTGATTGCATAGGATCTGAAATTGCATATCACCTTTAGATGCTAGCTTTGCATGTTTTGTGCAGGATGCTCCTGAAAGTATGAGAGGCAAAAAAAAAGTTCAGATAAATGAGAATGTGTGCTTTTGTGGGAAAGGCATTTGGTACAACTGTTAGGATGCTGCTCAGAATGGCCACATCCCACAGGGAGGCACGGCTCTGAGTTCCAGCAGTGTCTGATTCCAGTCTCTTGCTGATGCACCGCACTGAAGAAAGCAGGTCATGGCTTACATATTCATTCCCCACCACTCACCTGGGAGTTCCAGGCTGCTGGTTTCAACTCGGTCCAGCCCCAACAATCTCAGGCAGTTGAGGTGTAAACCAGTGGATAATAATCTCTTTGTCCTTGGAACACTCTGTGTGTGTATACATACATATGGGATCCTGGCTGCTAGGCAAGGACTTTAGCTGCTAGGCCACCGCACTGGGCCCCTTTCAGTTGCACTTTCAACACAGGTTAAATTCCACTCAATGTCTAGCTGGAACCCTAAATATTACATTCTAAAAGGTTTTTGGCAAAATCCCCATAATGTAAATTGTATTTTTCTACTGTATTTTCCAAGAGGCTTGCCCTATTTTTTGCCATATGGCCTGCATTGTAGCCAGCATCATCATGAGGTCTTGCTAAGTATATTGCCAAAACTACGATATATGCTCCGTGACTGACACTTTTCCATTACACAAACTTCCATAATGGTGAATCCTGCTGAAGATCTAGAGTTTCATGGTAAGTGTAACAAAAATACTTGCTATTTGTTTTGTTTACTTCATGAAAAATTATTTTTTTCAAAATTAACTCTTTGTTGCCAATAAAGTAAAAAAAGTAGCTTTAAAAGGTCATATTTTACATGCAATGTGCTAAATCATAACTATGCAACATCATAATGTATGCAATTAATGCTGTTTCTAAAACTTTAAGCAGTGTTTCTAATAAAAGATTTCATACAGTATTGGAGTTATAATTACGGGAAGGAATATTTTCAGCTACCAAGTCCTCTTATTCTGTATTGTTTGCAGACATTACTTGAGCAAGTTTTGACTTTGATTTTCACATAAGCAAATTGTGCTTTACTTAGTAACGACTTACTATTTCTTTTCTAGTACAGTTTGTTCACTTGCCTTGAAGGAATGGAAGAGAATACTTTATAACATTTAAGCATACAAAAATTATTATGAACTGACTAGTGGTAGCCCTGTCATGGGTAGGGTAATATTTAGCAACTACTAGATAAATTATTTGATTGATTATTTACATTGAATTGTTTTAAACAGGAGATAAAAATACATAAATAAAATCTTCAGATTAATGAAAACATCCTAATTTATGGAATTTTACTAAAGTTATATAAGGTGACTCAATTTAGCAAAAATATATTTAGAAATTCTAAAGTATGTTAAGATTCTTACTATATTAAACAATTATTTAATCACAGTGTTGTGAAAACAGGCTAATAAGACTCCTAACTTAAGAAACTCTTGGGGTTCAAGTGCGTAATTACCTTGTTTGGGTGATGAGATTGTTTATTGGGTGATTTATTTATTTTATTCAGTTAAGTAACTAATTTAAAATAGTTTTATGAAAATTAGAAGTTGCATATTTAAATATTTAAAACTTCAACAGATGTGAAATAAGATATTCAAAATAACATTTCTTCAGTCCCTTAATGAAAGCATTAATTTTTGTATTCTGTTCTTTTATGTTCACTAAAAGCTGGTGGCCTCTGAGTTTCTTTGCAATAATATGAAAATGTGGTTTTGAGGCTGACTACTACATCAATGAGTGTATGATTTGGGCGTTGTGATTTTTTGCAACATCTGCTATTGTTTTATGTCTTCTTTAAAAGGGTTGTTTCTGATGAGTCCATTTTCAGTAAAAGTTTCTAAAAGCAGTGTGCAGAAGGTTGATGCTTTTTCAGCAGGAAACTTAGTTTTGGTAATACTATGATGGAAGATCCAGGACTTTGCTAAAAATCCTGCGATGTGCTTTTCCACAAATTAAAATCCAGCTGCCTTGTCTAAAAAGTACTTTTTCAGATGTGTCTCTGTTCTACATGAAGAAAAACAAGACAGATGAATCATAAAAATTGGAAAAGCATGGAAAAATGATAATCAGAAAAACGAACCAAATTGAGCACAGTGTATCACTTTAATTTTCTTGCCAACACCTGTTAGGATCAATACAGATGATAAAACTGAGATCATTATTCCTAAAATGAAATTCTGTTAAAGATATCACATATGGTAGTACTTTTAATGCTTAGTCATTTAGTGCTAATAGTCCCAGGTCATTAAAAAAATAATTTTGTAAGTCTGTGCAATCTGGTACAGGGGTCTCTGTTTTTTTGTGAGCTGTATCTTGTATACCAAATTCCAAATAGTGTGAATGAGTAGCAATGAGAGCTTCATCTGTACAAAAAAAATAAACAAATATAGTGATATCACAATCAAAATTTCAAGATTTTGTTGTATAGAAAACAGAGATTTAAAATAATCCTCCAACTTCTTACTGGTTGTTACTAGTGCAACCTAATTTCATAACTTGATGCTAGAGTTTTAGGGAACAAAGTAGCTAACAACCCAGATTGAACATGCTCTCAAGAAAAGCACACGAATGGAAATGGTAAGAACGAAGTAGAAAGACATGCTAAGGCTTTCAAAAGTTATAAAAAGAGCAATGTGACAGAAAGAAAAAAGAGGCTTTAGCTTGATAGATTCATTAGCAGGTTGCATATGTTTGTATAAATTTGAGGCTACAGAAACTTCCAAAGCTGCTATGTGCATTGTGGTACACGAGGTTAAACCACTGTGTTGAACACTCATAGTCCATATCAGAGTGTTGATTCAGGTCTGGTATCAGACCTGGGGGTTCTGATCCAGCTTCCTTTGAATGTGTAAGCACCAGGTGACTCAAATGCTTGGGCCTTTTCAAACCACTGGAAAGCTTGGATAGAGTTCTAAGCTCCTAGTTACAATCTAATTTGTGCCTTGGTGCTGCACCCATTTGGATGTTGAACCAGTAATTGGAAGATCTGTCTCTCTCTCTCTCTCTCTCTCTCTCTCCCTCCATGTCTTTCAAGCAAATAACAGTTGGTTTTTAAAAAACTGCCTCTGGGCCTTTTTTTTTTTTTAAGATTTATTTTATTTTTATTACAAAGTCAGATATACTAAGAGGAGGAGAGACAGAGAGGAAGTGGAGCTGCCGGGATTAGAACCGGCGGCCATATGGGATCAAGGCGAGGACCTCAGCCACTAGGCCACGCCGCCGAGCCCAATGTCAAAACAAACAAGCCACTCAAGAAATGGGCACGGGAAATGGGCAAACACTTCACAAAGGAACAAACCCAAATGGCAAATAAACATATGAAAAAATGCTCAAGTTCCCTGGCAATAAGGGAAATCCAAATTAAAACATCAATGAGGTACCACCTAACGCCAGTAAGACTGGCCCACATGAATAAAAGCACCAACAACACTTGTTGGCGAGGTTGCGGGGAAAAGGGATCCCTACTCCACTGCTGGTGGGGCTGCAGGCTGGTACAGCCTCTATGGAAATCAGTATGGAGAATATTCAAACAACTCAAATTCAACATACCGTATGATCCAGCAATAGCACTCCTAGGAATATATCCAGAACACTTGTTTTATGAGAAACCAACATGCACTCCTATGCTCATAGCAGCACAATCAGTAATTGCAAAAACATGGAAGCAACCAAAATGCCCATCAACAGAGGATTGGATAAGAAAGCTATGGTTCATCTACTCCATGGAATACTACTCAGCTATTAAAAAAAACAAAATGCAGTTCTTTGTGGCCAAATGGGCCAAACTGGAAACCATAATGCTAAGGGAAATGAGCCAATCCCAAAAGGTTAAATACCACATGTTTGCCTTAATTTAAGATGATATGATGTTATGTATAACATGTTATGTTATGAATGTTATATGTTGTGTATAAACTAAAATTGAAGTGTAGGTGAGGTGGTCACAGAAGGTGGCTGGGAACTCGCATTTACTTTTAACATATTGTTTACTCATTACTATGTCAATTAATTCCATAATGATGTAAATTGTTGCAGATGGTATGTTGGAGCTTTCAATTGACTGGGATGATACTCTGCTGGCTCTGTCTTCAGACCAGAGAGGGTATACCTAAGAAGCCGTTGAACTTGACTGGACAATAAGATGCTGGACTCTATGTTTGGTATACGCTTGCAATGGGGGAATCTCAACTGAACTTGAGCTGTGGTTATGCAACAAGGTGGAGGAATCCACCATGGTGGGAGGGTTTGGGGAGGGGTGGGGAGAATCCCAGTACCTATGAAATTGTGTCACATAATACAATGTAATTAATGAAGTTAAATAATAAATAATTAAAAAAAAAAAAAACCCTGCCTCTATCTTCAAGAAACGTATCTCTGAAAACTATAAAGCAAACAGAAGTAAGACTAAGGGAATGAGATAAATACACCCAAGGATCATGGGACAACTATGGAAGATGTACCATTAAGAGAATACCAGATGAAGAAAGAAGATAGAAAAATAGAAGCGATATCTGAAACAATGATAAAAATTTACTCGAATGAATGTCAGCGCACCGCAGTTTCAGCAAGCTCAAGCACTAAGATGAACCAGAGAAAGGGCAGGCATGGATTATTTCATCCCTTCCTCTGTGCGTAAACATGTGTGTGTGTGACCTAAAGATTCTAACAGATGTGATATTTCATGGATGTTACACTTTTTCATTTCTCCAAGGCTATTGATCTTGACCATGTCTTCTTTTGTTTACCATCATATATATATGATGCTGCTAGGTCACTTTCCAAATGGCTGCAACAGCAAGGGCTGAAACAAGTTGAACCCGTGAGTCTCAAACTTCATGTAGGCCTTCCATGTTCGTTTCACGGACTCAGCAATCTGCTGGTGTGATCATCACATGTGGTGAGTTAGCCTGCTGTGCTACGTTGATGGCTCCAGTCTGTATTTTCCTTCATCAAGTACCTCTATACATATCTTGCACATTTAAAATTTTTAGAAACCAAATGAAAGATTACTAACTTAATGCTAAAAATACAACATGCTGATGCAGCTAATCAAGCATGTATTTCAGGAACATTGGACCACAGATATTATGTTTTCCAATAAAACATCTGGCTGGATTCGTTGTAAACACAGGAAAACTAATTTTCATCTTTTTGTTGAAATACAATGGAAGAAGATGCTAAAACAATTTTTTAAATAATGGAAGAAATTTGGAGGACCAACACTATCTTAAGATTATAAAGCTGTTATAATTAATAATGTGTCATGTAAACAGTGGAAAAAACTTAACTATAAATTGAATTGAATTCTTTTTTTTCATGTATTATTATTATTATTATTATCATTTTATGATACAGTTCCATAGACATTAGGGTTTCTCCTACCCTCTCTTCACATCCTCCCCACCCTGAGTTCTCCCATGTCGTCACAACAGCATAGTTCCTTCCAAACAGTCATAAATCCATCATTGTGGGCATGGACAATGGCAGAGACTACAGCATCCCGTTATCAAGACACACCCAGCAGTTTCACTGGGAGTCCAACCTTGATCTGGAAGTAGAGATGCACACTGCGTTGTATCCTCACATCTGAACATGTCAGTCTCCACTACACAACCACTATAAATTCCTCAAAGTGAAAAGCCACAACAAAATCAACATCAGGAAGCAAAGCAAAAATTTAAAATGTCATGAAGTTAAATAACATGCCACAGGATATGATAGTCTCCATTATATAGTCATCATACATCCCCTTAAACGAAAAACCACAAAACAAAATCAACAACATGAAGAAAAAATAGAAACTTACAATGCCATGATGTTAAATAACATGCTACTGAATAACTAATGTGTCGTTGGAGTAATGAAAAAGAAAATTATGAACCTTCTTGAAGAAAATGATGCCACTGTATGATCTACGAGTCATTGCAGAATTGAATGAGAAAAAAGCTGTTTAAGAAATGAAAGTAAAAACAAACACATCAAAATCCATGAGATCTAGTTTCTGTTGTTTTATTGGTAAGATGCATGTCCTGTAGGGAACAAATAGATGGTTTGTGTTTTTAATCCCGTCTACTAATCTATGACATTTGATTGATGAGTTTAAGCCTTTTACATTCAGGGTTATTATAAACAGGTGGTAATTTAGCAATGGTTTGTTCATTGATTTAGTCTTCTGCTGTTATTTTACTGGGATGTTCTTCATATGTGTGTTTGGTTTGGGTGAGGATTATTCCTTTTCTCTGTCAAGAGAACATTTTCAAGTATCATTTGTAGGGCATGTTTGGAAGAGGCACATTCTTTTAGCTTATCTTTACTATGAATTAAATCCTTAAAAAGAAAACACCCACAAAAATTTTCAAAATGAGTTTGGTAGATATCACAGCAATTCAAGGCAGAAAAAATCATTTTCCTAAGAGTGCTGAGTCAATTGGACATACCTAGACATGAATAAATAACTTGACCAATAAATTTCACATACCAAAACTCGGATATACAAAAATTTAACTGAGACTGTCTCACAGATTTACATGTAAAAAAAATATTTAAGAAGACAGGAAAAAGTCTTTAAGACCAAGGGTCAAGGCTTGTTTACAAGTGCTGGTTATAACAGCAAAAACACGATCCATTAGATAAAAAATTAATAAAGTGGATCTCATCCATGTTAAAGTGTTTTATTCCATAAAGACTATGATAAAGGAAAAAATGCAGACATGGATGAGATATTTGCAGACCATATTCATGACAATGCCATATACCTAGACTATATAAATGACACTGAAATATCAATATTTCACAAAATAAATAGTTCTGTTTTAAAATGGGTGACATATAAAAAGGATATATTTTACTGAAGATGACACAAGCTTCCAAACTGCACATGGAAAATGTTTGGGATAATTAGTAGTAGGGAAAAGTTTGGTACACTTAGGAGAATGTCAGGAATTCATTTTAAAGTGACAATACTAAATTTTGGTAGGAATGCAGAAATTTTGGACCACTTACAGACGACTGGTGGGAAGGTAAATGTGTAAAGCCACCACTGAAAATAGTTTGGCACTTTCTTTTATAAAACAAATCCCATGCTAGTCACAATTGTAGTTGTGAACATATATTTAAGAGAAATAAAAACATGTGTACACAGAAAAGCCTATATGAGGAACTACAGCAACTTTCATTTCTATGGTTCGGAAATGAGACAACCTGAAATGTCCCTCAGTAAGTGACCAAACAGGAAATAACTACTGACATACAGCTTGGCTGAATCTCAAGAATATTATTTTGAGTGAATAAAAAACAAGCGATCATAAAAGGTCACATCATTTATAAATACAACTATATGATATTCTCAAAATAAGGTAACTGTGGAGTTGGAAGACACATTAGTGGTTGTCAGAAATGGTGGAAAGGTTCAGAGGTGATGTGTATAAAGAGAAAAGCTTAGGAGGAAGTAGTGCTTGGAGTCAACATTGCATGACTATGCATTATGTTTGCAATTTACCGTGAGTCTATAAGCACAATCAATTCTGCCAATGGTCTATAAAGCAATTGCAAGCACTGAATTGGAGAATATTAAACCATGGCTCATGGAGAAAGTAGAAGACAAGCACCCTGTTAACCTCTGGTTAGACCATTCTCAATGACTGATCAATATATCACCGTCTTCCATGTCTGCTTCCACTTAAAGACACCTGATTCAATACGTGTTTCTTATAAATATTGATAAGATATCCATTTCCTTTAAAGCAGTAGCTGTGAAAGGTTTCATATTTTGCTGACACGAGGTAACATAGTCATAAATTCACTCGCCTTTCAGCCTCACAGCAATGCTGTCTCACTATAGTTTTAGTAATCATTATAATCTTGCGTAGATTTTCACTTAACTGTAGTCGGCACTTGTTGCCTGTAGAATTCTTTACTTTATAGGAGGATTGACTATAATGTAAATAAAATGTTGTCTTAAAATTGAAGGAATTAAAAAGAAAGAAGGAAGGAAGCAAAGAAAGAAAGGAAACAAAGAAGGAAGGAAGGGGTAGGCATGGAGGGAAGAAGGGAAATACTATATTCTTAGAAATGTGTTGACTGCAATGAATCTGTTATCTTGGCAGCAAAATTCTACATGAGAATTGATGAGAACTGTATTATAGTAATTCCCGTGAATTTGCTATGACTCTGAGAACCGAATCTATTGATAAAATACTTAAAAATCAAAAACCAAGAACAAAAACCTAGTCATTTGTTCAATTTCCTTTTTTTACCACACATTACATTTGGAACTTTGTTCTTTGATAGAGCAGCCTCATACACACATTGTCAAATATTTTCTTCATCTTTCTGAATGTTAGCATGCGACTGGAATGTTGGCACTGAACTACAGCCACTAACGCTGCAACATTGGCCTGAATGAAACTGTCCCCCCCCACCCCCAGGACATTAGCTAGCACCTATTTTAAAATTAGACATTTTGTAGTGCCTTTGTCATAGATAATATTGCAGCACCCTGCGTTTGAGGGTCATATTAAGCAGTCAAAACACTTAGAAAATATGTAAAAGTTTTGAAGATTGGAAAGAACCATTGGTTAGGGTCTACCTGGTTCAGCATCAGCTGGAACCACATGCGTCTGAGGATTCAAAGCTTGTTGATACAGATGTCCTTGAACAATCATGGGATTTCTTTGAGTGTTAACTAGGGGTTAAAAGGTTGATGTGCAAGTACATTTAAAAATAGAAAATTATCAAGTTAGGATAATTGATTGTACTTTAAATTGTAAAGCCAAGAAAGTTTAAATTCGAAAATAAGAGATTAAAGATTACTGTGCCTAAACATGTCATCGCCATGCAATCCACAGTGTAGGAAATAGTTCCTTCTGGAGATTAACGGGGCATAATTCATACAGCTAAATGTGGCCACAGGACTCACTGATGTTTTAGGCAGAGGCCTACAGGAAGCTGTGTTCTATCTCTAACTCCTATTATGAAAGAAAGCCTTAGAGACAGACATCCTGTCATGAGAACTACAGAGTCTGTAGGAGTGAAGCAACATTCAGACGCCACATACTGTCTAAAAATTCAGATGTGTGATTCTGGAAATATTTTCAAGAAACAGAAAATTCAATTTTCAGTAACATTCCAGAAAGAGTCAAAGGAAATTTAACCAATTCACATGATTCAGTGCTAATCAGAGAATTATTTTTCAAAATGAGCCATTCTATTCCTAAATAGCTCCTTTTCATTATTTAACTTTTTCAATGTTATCACAATGTGATTAGTCCTGGCAGAGCAGATTTTAACAAACTGTGATAACTCTAGCTGAGCCTTTAAACTACAGTGTAAGCATCACACATGCACAGTCTAAGGATTAATTAAATTAAGCATTTCAATATGATCTTCCCAACCCTTGTCACTTTCAAGTGTATATGTATTACAGGAAAAATAAAATTCAAAAACAGAAATAATATCATATTAATGTAACAGATTATGTTAAAATAAAGGATCAGGATAAAACATATGCAGTAAACAAAATATCTCCAGGAGAGATGACTAATATTTTATTATCTGTAACTGTTGCCAGTATAGTGAGATAGGGATAAAATCTTCCAAGATACTAATCATTAAAATGGAGATGTCTTGGTTCTCACCTTTATCTACTTGTCACACAAACAGCTGAATAAAGAATATCATGACTTGGCTTTATAAAACAGATTTTAAGGCTTAGTTACATTTTGATGAAACACTTCTCTGTAATGTAGTTAATTACCTACAAGCCTTGGGTTTAATACTGATAAGTTTCCCACCGTTGTTTGTAAAACATACCTCTGCTAATTCCACTAGAGTAACAAGGTGGCAGTTTCCTTTAAGATCAATATTCCATTTATATGCTTAATTTTGGCTGCTGGATAAGAGTGATTAATTAATCTCAGTGTCACACAACGGTTTTTAATGGATTTTAACCAGGAATACCTCAGGACAAAGAACAGATAGTGGTTTCACATGTCAAAGGCTAGCAATAATTCATTTTGTCCAATGTGTTGAAGTTAGCAAGAGCAAGAAGTCACCCCTTTGGCGTGGCGTGGTAGCCTAGTGGCTAAAGCCCTCACCTTGCATGCACTAGGATCCCATATGGGTGCCAGTTTGTGTCCCCCACTCCACTTCCCATCCAGCTCCCTGTTTGTGGCCTGGGAAAACAATAGAGGACGGCCCAAAGCCTTGGGACTCCAGCTTTGGATTGGCTCAACTCCGGCAGTTGTGGCCATTTGGGGAACGAACCATAAGATGCAAGATCTTTCTGTCTGTCTCTCCTCTCTGTAAGTCTGAATTGCCAATAAAAAGAATTCATCTTAAAAAAAATTAAAAATTCATCCCTTGGTACACAACTCACCTATTCTCAACAATGTTAGAGAACATTCTTAATCTAGACCCGTTTCACCTTCTGGGCTGATACTTTTCTATTGGAAACAACTGCATATTTGTATTTCTTCCTGTAGAAACTGTTCAAAGAATTTGATTGTTTTTTCCCTTTTTCTAATTGCATGCTTTATTTGTTCCATCCTTTTACTGTCAACCTGCCTATCTCATGATAGTTGAAGCCATTTTGTTGTTTTCAATTTTATATTTTTTTCTCATTGATGACAATAATGCTGATTTTTTTTGTGTAGATTACAGTGTATCTCTTGAGCAGTACAACTGCATAATTTGACATAATTTGCGTGAAGATAATATTGAAAGAATGGGGAATGCACATTGAAATATTTAAAAGGGGATGACATGCTTTTACTGCCGATTCATGGTGTCAGTTACTGTCAGTGTTACTGTGGAGGACAGAGTTATATCTTGGAAAAAAAATTCTATGCATATCACTTAGTTATTTAAAGTACAAAGCATTGCATACACTAATAAAGCCTTACCAACTTAATGTACAGTTCCAAAGCTATTCTCATTTACACTGTGCCAACAGATCCAGTGGGTAACACTGTTACAAGCCCAGAACAGTGACGAAATGAAGATTTCTGAGGTAAGTAAAGTGAACAAGAATAATATTGTTTCTAAACACTTAGATTTAAGGAATCATCATAGCAGATATACATTCATGTCGTAGTAGGACACGCTACAAAACAAGATTGCTATGGGATTCTGCAGTAATCATCTAACAAAATCATGGTGTTGACGACAGCAGAATGTTAGCGTGGAGGCAGCACCCACTGAGTGTGAGAGAGTAGTAAAAGCTTATGGAGTAATCATAGATCTCATTTAACTTGGAAGAGGCCTTCCAAATATTAACTGCCTGAAAAATAACATAATGCAGACATGGGTTATAAATCTCTAAGGCTTTGGCTTTACTGCAGGAGGTGTGTAATTCCTGCCCTTGGAAGTATTTGGAATGTTGGTGTCATATATGCAGGAACCTTCATACATGTAGTGTAAATCCAAGTCTATGCTGGATGTACACATGAAAGAGCACACGAGGCTAGATATGGGGTGGGAGCACAGCAGAAATCCGGTGTTCTCACAAATGGCTTCTTGAAGAAAATGTGTATATATATATATATATATATATATATATATATATTAGATTTCTGCAGCTTTTTTTTCTCAGCAAATATTCACTGATCTTTAAATGTTCTGAAATTCTCACCTAGGCCAGTTTGGTTTTAATTAAAAAAAATTTTTTTCCCTGCTGAAGCTAGTATTACAAATTTATTAAAATATTTTCTCGGACCCGGCACAATAGCATAGTGGTTAAAGTCCTCCTCGCCTTGCATGTGCCGGGATCCCATATGGGCGCCGGTTCTAATCCTGGCAGCCCCGATTCCCATCCAGCTCCCTGCTTGTGGCCTGGGAAAGCAGTCAAGGATGGCCCAAAGCCTTGGGACCCTGCACCCGCATAGGAGACCTAGAGGAAGCCCCTGGCCCCCTGCTTTGGATTGGCTCAGCTCCAGCCGTTGCAGCCACTTGGGGAGTGAACCATCAGATGGAAGATCTTCCTCTCTGTCTCTCCTCCTCTATGTATATCTGCCTTTCTAATAAAAAGAAATAAATCTTTAAAGAAAATTTCTCCATCACTTTTTACAACAGGTCCTCACAGATTCATTGAAAAAAGCTGTTTGTGGATTTCCAATATTTTGGAAATAATTTATCCTCTTAAAATATTTATTAATTTCTTTAAAAGACTAGTTACCTATATATACAGAGAGAGAGAGAGAGAGAGAGAGAGAGAGAAACAGAGAAAGAGAGAGAGAGAGAGAGAGAGAGAGAGAGAGAGATGGCAGCAGTCAGAGCTGAGCTATAGCCCTAAGCGGGGAGTTTGAAATCCTTCTGGATCTACACCATCCCACAGTCCCAAGTACTTGATCTGTCACCTACAGACTTTTGAGGCACATTAGCAAGAAGTTGGAGAGAAGTAGAGCACTCAGTACTCCGATCAGCATGCCAGTGTGGGGGGCCGGCACCTCAAGAGGCACCTGGACCTACTGCAACCGCAAAGCATGTCCAAGTAATCTTTGTTTTAATTTCTGCACTACTGTCCTCTTGTGTTGAGTTGATTTTTTAGTAGTGAAATATTTGAATTTCTTTCTCCTTTTCTTTTGTGTATAATGTATAAGTATTTCCTTTATGGTTACCATGGAGACTGCATTTAGCATCCAGAAGTTGCATCACTCTCATTTGCATTTATCTATCTGAGCTTCAACAACACATGAAAATTCTGACCCTTGACTGCTCTATCCCTATCCCTTTTGGCTGCTTCTGTCACAACTTTGCATCTTTATTCATTATGTGCCAAAAAGATAAACTTCAGTTCTTTAAAATGCATAATTTTTGCAAAATGCATAGGAAAAACATCAGGGTTTAGCTCTGAATAACCTTTGCAAGAAGCCATGTCTGTATGGCTCACGTCGAGGGCTGCACCTTTCCGACCTGCGGCAGCAGACACCTGAATGCAGACCTTGTGCTTGGAGTGTAGTTCCTTTTTCAGCAGCCCATTGCAGGAGAGCTGTTTAGGATCTGCTTCACAGACACCTGCCATGTGGTGCGGGAATGAAGGGGATGGGTAGCTGCTACTGAATGGAAATCAATCTGACTTACCAACAGTCAGCAAGCATTTTGGTGTAATGGTAAGAATGCAGCCTCCAGTGCGGGTATCCATGTCATACTGGCATCCCTTCATTCGCTGGCTGCTCTACTTCCTATCCATCTCCCTACTAATATCCTGAGAAAAGTATCGAAGATGATCCAAGTATCTTGGCCTCTGCCACTCACGAGGGGGACCTAGATAAAACTCCTGTCCCCTGGCATTAACCTGGCTCAGCACTGGCTATTGTGGCCACCTGGGGAGTGAACCAGCAGCTGGAAGATTCTCTCTCTCTCTCTCTCTCTCTCTCTCTCTCTCCATCTCCCATTCCCTCTCCCTCTTTCTCTGCAACCCTGATTTTCAAATAAATAAGGAAATCTTCAAGAGCAGTTGCTTACAATATTGGCTCCAGAACTTGCCCTGGACTTTACCTGTCTGCAGTAGACCCCACATCATCAGTCCAGGTGCAGCTGGTGCACCCTGTGAGCGCCTGGTTGGACTAGAGTCGGAGACGGAATGTCACTGCTTCCTGTTTTGCTGTCTTCCTGGAATCTACACTCAATTCATGTTGGTAAGCCCCTATGAATAGATATTATGACATTGTTTCAAAAGGGTATGTATGCACAAATTAAATAGAAATAAGACAAAATGCAATGTAATGTAATAAGCAAATGTTTCAAACTGAAAATAGTATCTTATTTGTAGCGAGTATGGGACACATTTCAACCTAAGTATATGTCAGGTAGAGTCAACATTTTTCTTTTAAAAGTTATGAAAGATATATTTTGTTGTACTTGATATACTGAATACAAGAGTGCCAAACTTGCTTTTGAGTGCTTCAGCTTTGATGCTAATTGATAACTACACAAATAGTATATTACTTTTATAGTATATATGCTGAAAAAGAAATCCAAAGTATATTTTTGACACGAAATTTTCCTCTACTTCTGCCAATATTTTTGAGACTGACAACAAAATGTGGAAAACTCTAGAGCTATCTTGTCGATTCAGATAATAGCAGGATGGCACTGAGAAGGGAGCATGAAGTCACGTGCTATTTCAAAGTTCGAATCCCAGTGCCCTTCAGCTCGCGATGTGATCCTGTGCTATGGTCAGTGGGCCTTCACGCAAGTGGGAAGTACATGAAATGCATTTTGACGGAGCTGGTTAAAGATGTTCCCACATGGCAACTCTCCATGTTCAAGCTAGCTAAAAATATGGCCCAGCAGATGGTGAGACTCGGCCTGCTGTCTAATGGGATAACGCCAATTACAGCTTCAAACTTCCAAGAGCACTTCAGGTTACTGCTTAGAATATGGGCTCTGACAGACTGACCCTAGTTAGATTCTGAAGAGAGAAAAGTACAAATAAAAACTTGAAGGGAAAGCAAGTTTAGAGCCATTCTGTACTCAGATATCGTGTGAACGTTGACACTGATAGAAAACAAGATGGGTAGAAGACAGATAGGCCATACAATTGGAATGAATCCATGTTTTCGTTGTTAAGTGCATCAAACGTTTAACCCTCTCTGCTACATGGTAGACCATGGTATGGGAAGGTTACAGCTGGTATGTAACCCAAAATATGGTATTTTCTTCCAGATTTCCTTTTTGTTGTTGCTGTCTAATACTTTGAAGTTAATGATAAACTCAACCAATGAAGTTGGGCTTGTGTTGGTGTTCAGTATATACTGACGTGGGAATGTTTATGTCTCCTAAAAATAGTATGTTGAAACACTGACCCCCAAGATCATGGGATAAAGAAACGTCGCCTTTGAAGGGTGATAAGGTCATTGGAATGGAGATGCTCTGAACAGATGAGTAAGCTTTGCCAAGGAGCTCCAGTGAGCCCATTGGCATGAGAGAAAAGTTAATAAAATCACAGAGAAGGTAGTAAATTCATGGTCATACTAGGATATTTTAACACATTCCCAGCCAACTTTCTCCTGAAGCACAATATTTCCTAGAGTTTTTCATTATTGAATCCCTATTTCTAAGCACATGGTTACACAAGGCTGCCCTCATCAACTGAAATGGCTGTTTTATCTTGTACTTTCATTCTAATACTTCTCCTGATCCACCTTCCCTGAAGAGCTAAATCATATTTCTCAACAAAATGTTGCCTGATGTGCAGTTTGTGGGGCTGTTTCTTGGGAGAAATACCACCATACATGTGACACGGAGTCCTCTTAGAAGAGACACGACCTTCTGCCTCCTTTGTGAACTCTGTATGCATAATTGTCCGTTAGAAAGACATATTTTCACCCTAATAAGCTTTATTTATTCTTATTTTATTACTATCTCTCAATATTAAAGGCAGAGGAAACAAAATTTCTAAATCTGGAGACTTCCAGCTCTTGAAGAAGTGGTGAACTGGGAAGAACCTTCTTTCCTCTAGGAAGACTTTTCATCTGAACGCATCCTCAGTTCTCCCTCAGGGCACTATGTGTTACTTCAATTCCTGAACGGTTCCTGAACCTCAGCTTAGAGGAGAGCTGGCGAGCACATGTGATGTGAGCTGTCACTAAGATGCATTACACATTGAAGCCCTTGCTGCCTTTCAAACAAGGGGGAACTCCTACAACAGGTAACGCGTGACATAAGTGGACGTGGACTGTGCCCTTCCACGGGTGGATAGTATTCACCTGGCCAGCAACAACTTCACTAGATGGGGACAACCATCTTCTAATAAAATAAATGGTAAAATGCTTGTCCCAATTTCATTATCATTGACCATGGATAGTATACAGTATCCTATAATATCTTAGAATTCAAAATATGAATATACATTCATTTAAAAAAAAAGTATATTGTAAATGCCTGGAGGCCCACAGAATTTCCTCATAGTAAATGTGTAGCAGAAAGCTTCTGAAATCAGACTATTCAAGCAGTGCTAGAGGGACTCAATGGCTTAAGTTGCTGAATAGAACTGTCTGAACTTTATGCCAATATTAGTTTCCATATTTTTTTGATTTTCTTCCTGCATTCCACCTCGGTAAGCACACACTCTTTATTATCAACATTCTCCTTTCAACTAAGAAAAATTAACAATAAAAAAGTCTTAGGTGTATTTCAGATATGCTCTTTTGTCTTTTTGAATTGAGTTCATGTCTTTGTGTCCGATATTCCAGATACTCCAACAGTCAGAAGAAATGAAGCAGCTGACTCACTGTAAGTGGCTACTACATGGACTGTTTAAATTCATATTTCTCTGCACGCCTTCCAGCTACCTAGAACAAACTCATGCCTCACACCTTTCACAAAGAGCTCCATCAAAGGCGCATTGTATTGCAGCTCTGTAATAATTCACAGCAAACAATTTCAATCACACAACAAGTCTAACAAAACATTTGATAGTTTTCTTCAGAATCTTGACATTTCAAGTTTTTTGAGAGTCCCACTTTAAAAAAATTGACCTTTTCTACCTAAATATCATATTTTTGCATTACATTTTGATAACTCAATAACTTTTATAACTGAACATTTTGTGTGTTTGATTCGAAAGTATACAGAGAAAGCAGGCAAGAGGGAGTTCTACTTTTTAATTTAAATTATTTTCATGGCTTTAAGCAAACTTTAACCTTTACCAACCTTTTCCACAGACTATATGCAATTCTGATTAACTCCTCTATTACATAGCCTGGTTAGGCAGCAGAGGCAACTCTTCCTTCATAGCATTGGCACATAAACTTCATCTCAGCTAACAAAAAAATAATAAAAAATGCTGATCACATTTGTCTTTTCATTCAACATGAACATGTTCTTAATATTCATGATGCCAGCATAGAAAATAATATCTTACAGAACATGAAGAAAATCGGAATTTTTTAATGGACAAGGCAAAATTACCATTTAAGAATATTGATGGTTTTCTTCATGAATGCTTATCCCACATGCTTGAATCGTGCTTTAGAGTTCCAAGATGTGATTCATGCACCTTGCTTTTCTATTGCAAAGCTAACAATTCGCTAACAATTGCAGTGTCTTTTACTCCATGATGTATACACCTGGGGGTCCTCAATAATCCACCACCAAGAGTAATCCCCCTTTCCCAAACAAGGACAATGCGTCTAAGCATGTGCAAGCCTGTGACTGCAGAAGCTAAGCACTGGAACCCCACCGTCTTGCAGCCCCAGCAGGACTGTGTTTTTAGCTGCAGTGTCTACACAGCACCTCGCTTCTTATTTCCCAGGTTTCCATAGTCTGCCCACGTTTGTTTGCTTCAGATGTGTGAAAAGATTTCTCCTTTAATTCTGTAAAACTCTACTTCGATTAAGCTGCTTCCAAAACAAACTTCAGCTGAAGTTGGGAGACTGCAGAAAGAAATTACAACTCTGAAATGTTGGAGTCAGAGAAGAACCATCTATTCTCCCTGACACCACAAAAGCTGAGTGCTTCCAAGGTGAGTCTTTGTGGTTCCCTAACCCAACTGTCCATTCTGCTGACAGCTGGCAGAGGCCAGTTCATCTTTCTGCATGGCAGTGTTACAAACTCGACTTCTCCTTTCAGCCGCTGCAGATGGTGCAATCGTAGAGGTAAACCTTCTGTTGTGTTCTCAGACTCTGGCCCACCTGGGATCAAAATCTTACGGAACCCTAGACATGCAAACAATGCACAATCAAGACAATCCTGCACAATTTTGTGAAGAATAGTCAACAGCTTGAATGACTCCACCAAGCCTTGCAATTTCTGCAAGGGAAGGGCTGACTCTCATTTGCCTTTAATGGCAAAGCCACTGTTTTGCCTGAGAAGGGATTAAACACCACTGCTGAGAGTTGGAAAAGACACTTTTTCCCCTTTGCAGCAGATCACAAATATACTCCTGTTGTTCTCTGTACACATGTGCCAGCATCCTTCCACTTAGTGGTCGTGATGTTAGCTGATGCAGCGTTAGGAAAAACAATCAAGGTCAAGTCTGTGTCAGGTATATTGCAATTTCTCACATGGGATCATCCATACTTTCTTCTTTGGACCTCCACAGTTATTCTGCTGGAGACAGGAGATAGACAGAGTCTTACTAAAGGCAGGTACAAAGAGACAAGGAGGTCCAAGAAAGAAGAGCAACCCCTAGAGTCACCAGATGTGGACAGATCAGCCAAGGACCCCAACCATCACGCCCCTGTTTGAGCACTTAGTCAACTTCCATATACAGAACCAGTAATGCTGGCTTTGACCTGGGAAGAGGTTCATCTCACTGGCATATACATGCAGAGAAAGGTGATGATGCTGTTGATTGCTGAGTTGCTCACAGCTTTTCATGGTCTTAGCAGATACAGCCACTGATAAGAGAAAACTTCCCATTTAAAAAACATATAAAATGGGCCCAGTGTGGTGGCCTAGCAGCTAAAGTCCTCGCCTTGAACACACCAGGATCTCATATGGGTACTGGCTCCCCACTTTCAATCCAGCTCCCTGCTTGTGGCCTGGGAAAGCAGTCAAGGATGGCCCAAGGCCTTGAGGTCCTGCACCCGGATGGGAGACCAGGAAGAAACTTCTGTCTCCTGGCTTTGGATCAGCTCAGCTCTGCTCTGGCCATTGTGGTCACTTGGGGAGTGAATCATAAGATGGAAGATCTTCCTCTCTGTCTCTCCTCCTCTGTGTATATCTGACTTTGCAATAAAAAATAAGTCTTAAAAAAAAACATAAAACCCCTATCCATGTGGCCATGGCATAGCAAGCGAAGCCTCCTCCTGCTGCACCAGCATTGCACATGGGTTGTGGTTGCTTGTTCTGGCTACTCCACCCTTGATCCAACTCCCGGCTAATGGCCTGAGGGAGCACTAAAGAGTGGCCCAAGTCCTTGGGCCTCTGTACCCATGTGGGAGACTCAGGAGAAACTCCAGACTGCTGGTTTCTGATCTACCTAGTTCTGTCCATTGCAGCCTTTTAGGGAGTGAGCCAGTGGATGGAAGATCTGTTTCTCCTCCTCTCTGTATAATTCTACCTTTCAGATAAAAATAAAATTAAAAATATAATCCCACACCCTCCATTTGGCATGTGCTTTCCTCCCAGTCCTGGCAGGCGCTTTCCTTCCCTGCGTCTCCCACACAGGTGCAGGGTCCCAAGGCTTTGGGGTACCCTTTACTACTTTCCCCAGCCACAAATAGGGAGTTGGATGGGAAGCAAGGCAGCTGAGACACAAACCGGTGCCCCTGTGGGAACGTGGTGCAGGCAAGGCAAGGATTTAGCCCCGATGTAATTGCACCAGCTCAGAATACAAATTCTTGTTCATCATGAAAATGATGCATCCTTAAGCCAGTCCCTTTCTGCCAGCTGGAAGACTGCCCTCTGTTGGAATCACAGCCATGCAGGACATAAACTGTTCTAATGTAAGAAAGAATGTAGCCTTTGGCTAGGAAATTCCCACCACCTATTATGTTTGGCAAGGAATGAGAACAGGATACAAGTGAAGGTTTGTTCTCAGGTATTTTGCTGGTCAATGGTAGTTTGTTTCAGAAGGTGGACATTTTTCTCTGCAAACCTTGATTCTCAGAGAAACAACCCTGCTAAATGCTACCAAAGTAGGAATGTTTGCAAGATTTATAAACTGTTTGAGCCAGGAAGAAATTTCTCCCAGATATCAATGTCTGCATATTAGGTGAGAAAACTGACATCCTACCAGCTTTAATTAATTTACATGCATAACATTGCTACTCTTTGAAACTCTGTGCAATTCAAGGGAAAAAGTAATATACTTGATTTCATAGAAATTAAAAAATTGCAACATGAAATTAAAAAATTCACAGAAAAGTTAAATGAAATATGACAAACAGAAAAAAATATTGGCAATGTATATAAAAAAAGAATGCTGGAGGCTAATGTTGCATCTCCATGAGGTGGTGGATTAAGCTCTGCTTGCACTGCAGGCACCCTGTCTTGGAACTCTGATTCAAGCCCTGTCTATTCTGCTTCCAGTCCCTGTTAATGGGCCTGGTCAGGCAGCAGAAGATGGCCCACGCGTTAGGGCTGCTGACAGCCATGTGGGGGACCCACTGGAGTTCAAGGTCCTGCACTCAATCTGTTCTAACCCCAGAGGTTGTAGCTTTTTGGAGAATAATCTGGGACAGGAAAAATTTCTTTCTTTCTTGCCTCCTCTCCCTCTGTCTCTGTCACTCTATCTTTCAGATAAATAAATCTTATTTTTTTAAACAGAAAAAACATCCTCTTCATTCTATAAAATAAGCCACAATTCAAATAAGCAGTGGAATGTTGAACAACTATAGCAATGAACCACAGGACATGACAAGATATGTAATGGCAAAACAAACCAAATGCCCAATTCTTGAAAATATTTGTTTGTTATTAAATATTTGCAAATTAAAATAAAACATGTTTATCTGTCATGTGGCAAAGGTTTAAAATTTGGGTAGATCCAAATGTGGAGGATTGTTAGGAAGAATAATCAATGGTGTGCTGAAGAGAGCATTAGCAAAGCATAGCAGCTGAATACATGTAACTTTTACATACATTGGCACTTTTAGTGGTAAAATTCACCAAAGAGAAATGGGCAAAGGACTTAAGAGATATAAATGGTCAACAAAAAAAATGAAAAAAAAATGATTGATATCACAAGCCATCGGAGGAATGCAAATCCAAACCACAGTAAGATGTTACATCAGCGTCACCAGTGTGTAGCTACAGGCTCCTATGGAGTGAACCAGAAGACAGCAGATCTTTCTCTCTTTTCCCCTGTAAAACTACCTCTCCAAGTTAAATAGAAATACGTTTTTTTAATTACGTGTTGATGTTATTTAACTGCTAAAAGGGGGAGAATCACAAGAAAAAGTACAAATTTTCAAATATACTTCTCTCCATATGTGTAACTTACATCATTAGCATTCTTATTTAACTATTATTTCGTTACTCTTTTAGAAGAAATGCTGTTTCAAAGAATGTTAAGTATTAAATACGATTGTGATCCTGACTTCATAGAGTATCTGTTTGCTTTGATTAAAGAATCCCTGTAGTGCCTGATTGCTCAGCAGGAGACACAGTTTGAGGCCACATTTCCAGAAGAGTTTACTCTCAAAATAGAAACAATATTACTCTCAGTCAATATATGGAAGACAAATAATAAGCAGTCAGAAATCTCAGAAAACTCACCACAGACTAGGAGGTGAAATGTTCATTTTTCCCATTAATAAGAAAAGTACGATGGTATGGGAGGTGTGGATCTTGCTCTATTTTCTTTAAGGATTAGTCGTTTCTTCCACTAAGTTGTAGACTCATGATGAAACTAGTTATGCCCTCTGAAGTAACAGCAATTTAAACATTTCTTGCTGAAGCCCAACCTCCTACTGGAAAACCATATATCCTCAACATTTTACTTTGTATTGCATTGTCTGTTAGTCTTGGTTGTATTACAGGATGAACCTCATGGTCTTACCATGAACACTCCTGCTTCCAGCTTCTGCTGCAAAGTTACACTTAGACCAAATGTTGAATAACCATCAATAACAAACAGAGAAAAGTTTTCACAACTCAGTAAATGCAAACTAAATGAAAACTTGACGGACAGTTCATATCTTTGAACTGGTGCTGGTTTAATATGAGAGAACAAAAAATTCTCAAACTATGTTACACATAATAAGATATTAAATCAAGGAAGCAATATAAGTAGAGAAGATAAATCAAAATATAAATGAATAAAATGGCATGTGGGTCAGATGAATAATATGCTTTTTATGTAGATTTTAATATAATAAGAGTCTCACAAGTTTTAAACTTTAAATGCTGTTGTTCATGTGAGAATATTAAGAACATTTAACACCCCTGGCTCACTAGGTCTGATAATACTCTCCATCAGGCTTCTGACGGACATTGTATTCTTTGTAATTTCAAAGCAATGAAGATTACTTCACTACTTACCCCAAGAGTGTAGTTGTAACCCTGGGCAAGACAGCACATGTGCACTGTGGTCTATGCTTGCTGAATGGGAACACATGTATCTGTTTCAATCAGGGACTAGAAAGGGATATTTGCTGGATTATGGATGCAAAACAAGAGTCTGGTGTTCTGTGAGTCATTTTTATAAATATATTCTATCAGGCACAGTAGATGAAGCTGGAATTTTAAGTTGCTCAGATTTAAATGATTCCCCACCATCCTCCATATTCAATCAGGTTTCCTTATGGATATCCCAACGAGGTTGTGATAGAGACTTCAAACTCTGCGTCCATTTCCTCTTTGAGAAATCCCTCTCATTGCCTCTCCTTCTGACTTACCATTTGCATGTCTGGCTTCATACTTTTTATTAGAGAATGTGATGGCAAGTTCTCTGTGTTGGGTTGGCACAAAATTGCAGGATCTCTGGAAAAGAACAGCATTTAAATATGTGGGGTGGTTAAGAAAGGTCCACGTTCACACATCTTAACAAAGGGAATAACTTGCCAGTGTAATTTCAAATATGTTTTCTCACATATATTTTTTTCTAGCATCTCTAGCAAAAGCTGGGGGTTTTGATACCTATATTGTAGATGGTTTATCACAAGTAGATTCGCCTTTTGGTAAAAATTATTTTTTTCCTTATTTATTATTAGACATAATGGCTCAAAGTGGATCAACAATTTTCCTCGCACAGAGGCAATTAAAATGCATCAGATTTTCAGGGTTTTTCACTCTTTGCATTCACCTTACCTAAGTTGAGAGGAAGTCGGGAGTCACTAATTGAATCCAAGAGGGTCCATTATCCGCCTCTTCTCCAGACCTTGCCTTTAGCAGACACATGCTAATTTGCATAGTATAAATATTCCATCTGTTACAGCCCCGAGTGCACTGCTATGTACTTACAAAAAAAGCATGATTCTCTCTACTGTGGTGCTGTGGGCATTTTGCATAGTAGGTAGCAGGATGTTGGTGATCTGCATCTATTCTGGTGCGATTGTATTTTGCATATATATACAATTTGTGTTGGAGGAAGCTGTGGGATGTTTTCACGGGACTTTCTGTTGCATTTGTTGTCTTCAGTCAATTCCTAGTAGTCAGGATTACTTACAAGAATGGAGATTTTCCCTTCTAAGGGGTCTGAAATCATGCCCTCTATAGAATAGAGCCTTTGGTAGGGGAGCTTTTTAGAGAAGATGGGGAAGAAGAAACTGGCAGAATTAGATTAATTGCCTTGATGGACGATCAATAAGCAATATGCAAGATAATGTGAGTAGGAAGTGTTCTTCATGATAATTCATGCAACTTTTGAATTACAAAAAATCTTTGTTTTCCTAGGATGCCCCATGGTGATGGCGCACTGATCCCGACAAGCATGTGTGATGTGGCATGCCAGGTTTCCTGCTTCCACATAGACGAGCAAACCCTGTTGCGCACCAGGCTTCAGCCCTTCCTATCTCCCCTCTTCCAGTCACATCAACTGGGAAGTAAATAAAGCTAATGATTTTAATTACTCTCCATTTGATCATGCATCTTGGGCCTAAAATCAGGAGTAAAAAGGAACCAATAACTTAAACTATTTTATTGTATATTCAATTAAAGTAGACTTGTCTATCATTCAGAACACACAAAAACATTTCTGGTAAACATGAAGAAATTGCGGTAAAGTGGGCAGGATGGGATGCAGCCTTCGGAAGCAGCATTGTTTCATGACAAAGAAAGAGTTTATTGCCATTTTCGCAATCCTTAAATATTGTTCCCTGTAATTGTGGAATTTCTATAATAATCACTTTACAGAACACAAACAGTGTGTGTACTAAGACTTTCAGAGAATTGATACTATTAATCTAGACAGGCAGAAATAGCGAACAATGTTTACACTTAAAATGACAAAATTACCTCCATTTCATATCAATCTATAGAAAATTATAGAGTGTGACTCCCAAACTTCTCCTTCCTGTGAGGTATGTTGTATTAGATGCACTTTCTACCCAGTGTCACACGGTGAGAAGACTATAATATCCATTTTCCTGCCTTGAAAATCATCTCAAGTACAAATAAGCAGATTTATCTTATTTACTTTTAAACACTGAAAAAATAATAACATGGAGATTGTTATTCTTCACCAGAGGGTTTGGATTTCTTTCCTGGATTATCTGATGTTCCTACTAAACACATAAGGACAGCAGAGGACACAGCTTTTATCTTCCCTTCTAACATTTGCTGGTTTTGTTTAATGGTTGCCCGTATCTGTCTTCTACGTGACATTTACAAATATGCTGCCATTTTTCTTGTGTCACCATGTGGAGTGTATTTACTCTTAGTTTACAATCCTTTCCTGCAACAGTATTGGGTTTTCTTTGTTAGGAATTAATTTTTGTCGGTGAAGAGTACTTTTTTCTAACATTGAATTATATTGTGTCTAAGGAGACAATCTCCCCGCTCCCCTAGCTGGTTAGAACATTTGTTCTCTATGTACCATATGGTTGTCACTAGATTTTTTTTATTTCTTCACATTTAATTAATATCCCTTTCGTGTTATGATTAGTAAACACATTGCATCCTATCATGTAGGCTTCAATTATTGACCTCCAAGGCAAGTGTTTATGCAGAGTCCCTTTTCTGTGTTTCTGCAACATTAACAGCTCCCCAGAGGAAGTATACACCTTCCCTGCTAAAGTCTCAGAGCTAGGCAGCTCATTCGGAGGCTGCTTCTTCCTAGCATTTTAGAATCTATATTTAAAAATTGAGATCCCAATGGAGAGATTTCATTCATTTTGTGTCATAGATTTCTCAGTGGTCCCCCCCCAAATTTTTAATAAAAAAAAATTTGAGCTGAGCGCGCACACATACACGTCCTGTCTGCTGTTTCATTCTCAAATTCCCACAACAGCTAGGGCTGGGCTCCACCAAAGCTAGGGCAACAGGATCCACTTAAGTGATGACCATAGTGTCCCAGCATCTGCATATCTGCAAATTAGAGGTAGAAGCCAGAGGCAGGAACTGAAGCCAGGTACTGGGACGTGGATTATGGGCATCTTAACCAACATTCTTACTGCCACGCTAAATACTTGTACTGATTCTTGAATATGTTTTTTTGGTTTGAGGCTGCATCTTAATGGTGGCATATTTATGTGTGTATGTATAATCTTTCGCATCTATGTTGACATCATGTTGTGCAATTATTTATATGTATTATGCATATTATTCTTTGATACATGAATGGTTTTCAGTAATCAGGTTGACTGTATCTGAAATGACATTCTGAGTGAATTCTTTACTATAATCCTCCCTCTTTTCCATTCTTTTGTGTGGATGCATAAACAAAGCACATAATTATGTGGAGTCTTATTTGTTTTTTCTTATAAAGGACTTGATTATCTGATTTCTGACAGTAAATATGGCTTACATTTTAACCAAGAAGAATATTGCCCAAGATAAAGATGAAAACAATTTATTTTGCACAAAACAGAAGCTTAATCTATTTTATAGTAATAAAATAGGTATCTGGAAAATTAGTGCCAGAAACAGTAGAGTGAAAGAAAATCAGTAAGCTAAAAAAGCTGAAAACAGGAACAGTCCCTCCCCCGTTTGTCCCCAGGCCTGCAGCAATATTTTGAAACTCTGACTGTGTCTTCATGAAGGAAGGATAACCAGTCACTCTTTGTTCCATTAAGACAACTCTCCCATTCTCTCTGTTACAGAGAGTCCAGCCAAGGCTCAGGATGTCAGTGCACTTCTGAGATTCACTGAAGACGCTCATAATCCATGAGAACTCTCTCTCTGTCACAGACCTACCTGGGAAACCGATGTAGCCTTGAATTGGTGAATAGTGGAAGTTTGCATTAATGAATCTCTCATTGCCCCTCAGAATCCTTGAAGCTCAATGTACGAACTGTTGGTGTGGGCTAATTACACAGGTGTAACCTCAGTCTCTTGCATCCAAACTTGGACCTTCCTGAGATTGTTATAAAGGACATCAAAGTGGATGTATCATAAAATGTGATGCTTAGGCTTGACCTATTTTTATTTTTGTTGAATGAATGGATAAATGACTAGATAAAAAGTAAGATTTTAATGAGTTATAACTGACATAGAGTACAAGTCCAATTGAAAATTAAAAAGACGTATCCTTAATCTTAGTAGGTCTTGAAATTCTAGACTGTATTGATTATCTATTTACTAATCAAAGCTTACAGAATGACTTTGCATCTCTTGGACATTTGGCAGAACTTGTCTGTGCTCATTAACGCAGAATCTTAGAACCTGATTATCATTCCGATTTTGTCTGGCAATGTAGGTGCTGGAGGTGGCATGGCCCATGGAAGGAACTGTGCCCTAGAGATCACACTGCCTTAAATGAATAACTGATTCAACCAGTTTTGAAAGATTCCTGCAATCTGAAACACTATTTAAGCCATTTGTTTTTATTACCTGATAATAAAAAGCATTCCAAAAGTGCACAAACACTGGCCACTAAGTGGAAGTTTAGTGTAAAATGTGATTTGCAATAAGGAAAGTATTTAGAATTCCTAATAGGATATGTGAAATGTATTATGAAAACTCAGATACTTTCCAACAAGAATAATGTATCAGTACATATGTAATAACCTGCAAAAGTTCAATACAATATTTTACAGATGCACTTATCTGAAAGAGAGTGACAGAGACATCTGCCGGTTCATTCCTCGATGCTTTCAACAGTCAGGGATGGACCAGATCCAAGGCAAGGACCAGGAGCACATCCATGTCTGTCACGTGGAAAGAACCAAACCACCTGTGCCGCCCTCTGCTCTCTCTCAGGCACATTAGCAGGGACCTTGACCTGAAGGGTGCCATACTTAGGACTTAAAACAAGCACTGCATTGTGGGATGCAATGACTTGAGCTCAGTCATTCACCTACTCCTCCACAAAAATAATATAATCAATGAAATCCCATATTTTGGCATGCAAACGGAAGCATCATGTGTTGTACATCACAATGAGTTGTGTCCCCTATCAAAACTGATCAATCCTCTATTGAAATTGATCAGAACAGACCGAGTATTTTAAGGACAAATTGCACAATAATTCTCAGATTAATTAAAATGTGGACCAGAAGAACCAAGTGTGCAACAAAGATAACCCAATGCTAAAATCATAATGTAAACAAAACTATTACAAAGGACTATATAGCTTCATAAACATGAATTGAATTCTGAGATTGCCACAAAATATTACACTGTTAACTAACGGAAGGAGCATTAACAAACCAAAGAAGTCACAGGATCACATGGTGGAGAAGAAAGTGACCTCCTGGCATTTGTCTGCTCAGTTGCTGTAACAAAATTCCGCAGATTGAATGACTAATGAGAAACATGAGTTTTTCGCAGCTCTGCAAGCAGGTGGAGATCTACTTCTCAGATCTGTACCCCTCCCTCCCACCACAAGTCCTTACATGGTTAAAAGGGCAAAACATCTTCCTGTGGGGTCTCTTAGCAAGGACAGCAGTTCCTCAGGATCTCAGAATTGGGGGTGAGAGTTCAACCTATGAATCGGTTTAGTGTGGAAGTTTACAAACATACAGGTGATAGCAGTTCCCGTCATTAGATGATGGTGTTTTGAGTACCAGTATATAAAGCTGGATTACAAAATGTTGAACAAAAACAAATTTTGACATGGACGTCATGCTCTGCCCTGCCTGTGAATTCCGGCAAGCCTAAGTGAATGAGGTTGAGAGCAAGACTTGGATCAAGATCTCGTTGGGCCCAGAGTTCTTAAAATGTTTAAAGCTCAGCAAAATCCACTGATGTCAACATATAGAGTCCTTCTAATGGACCCAACTCCTCTCAGTGCAGCAATGGGCATCCAGTTAGCTGCCTGCAAATGGGCCTCATGGAGCAGGAAAGGCGGCCTGAGTAACTTGGGCATCTGTTGCACACATCTAAAACACTAGGGGGAAATGACTATAAAATAGACATTAGAGCAGAGAGTTTACACCACTTGATTTTTCAGATCATATGTGACTATCTGAAGTAAATTCTGGCAAGGAACTTTGAGTTAATTCATCTATCCACCATTTAAAATATATCACTACATTTCATTCAGAGTGTTTATAGCAGTCTTCATTCCCACTGATAGTCCATTGGGAAGATTAACCAAAATTTTATTGTGATAATAATCTGTTAAATATGTAATAGGCAAGAAATGCTACCTCAATGTAGTTATAACATTTATTTTATCATGGCATTAAATGTTTTTCGTGTTTGTCATATTTATTTTGCAGTCAGTCTCTTTGATTCTTTCATAGTATAACCATATCCATCATATTTAATCTTGACAGTTTTCAATGCTTAGAGAAATTTAAAAAATTAAATATGTGTTAGTCTTATTAGCCTTTTTAATGTATTTCCTTTAGAGTTGGTCAAGCATTTGTCTGCTTTTTTTGGTGACATAACATGAAATCCACCTGCTATGCTGTATTTTCTTATATTTTACATGTAACATAGCATTATGTAATTGCTATTGTGATCAAGATACACAATGCTTTGATCGGACCAACCACTGTTCGGTTCCTCCCGATTTTGTCTTTGTTTAAATGTCGTGCTCAATTGTGTAGCAACATGAACTGGCTTCCACCCATTTTCAGTGTTATACTTCGAAAATTATCCAAGTTATTTAGTTATGTTAAGAGTTCATTTATATGTAATTTTATTACAAATGAATTCTGTTATATGGTGAATGACGGTTTAGTCCTCCATTTGTTAATTAAATAACATCTGTGTGATTTCTAGATTATTTGTTAATTAAATAACATCTGTGTGGTTATAAATCAAGATTCTATAAACATTTGAGTGTAGGTGTTTGTATGAACATAATCTCTTATTTTCTGGGGTGAATACACAGCAGTGGGATTGCTGGGAAGTCTAATCACCATTAGTTCAATTATTTAACAAATTGCTATAATGTATCTCAGCATAGCTGCTCTATTTTGCATATTCAATGCATGTAAATTCCTGTTGCGATGCATTCTGACCCACACTTGGCATCAACAGTATCTTTCATTGTAATCAACCAAATAGGTGTACACTAAGTTCTCATAATGTTTTTAAATTACATTCCCCAACACCTAGTGGTGTTGAATGTATTTCATATGCTTAATTGCTTCTTGTACAACCTCTTTGATGAGATATATTTACACATTCTTAACGTTTTTTTTATATTGGATTAATATTTTGTTTGAGTATTCATACATCATGGATAAAAGTATCAGATGCGCTATTAGCAAATGGTTCCTCTCAATTCAGAAATTATTTTTATTCTTCTAGTTCAATTTTCTTTTTGTTTTTGTTCATTTGCAAAGCATTTTGTTTTTATTAACTACAATAAATTAATCTCTTATGTGTGCATAGTTTTTTTTTAAGTTTGTAGGAAAGCAATCAAGAAAAGAGCTCCTAACCTCTTGTGCATTTCTTGAATGCTTTCAAGGGCCTGGAGCTAGGCCAGACTGGACAATGCAGGTCCACCCTGTGGATGGCTCGGGACACTTAGGGTCATCACGCCCAGGAAGCTGAGATGAGCAGCTGGAGGCAAGTGCTGTGCTGGGCTTGCAATGTGGGATGTGGGTTTTTCAATCAGCTGCTTAACTTCTAGAACACATGCCCAGGCTGGCATATTGGTTTTGACTCCTAGTTGGATGACATTTACACTTTTGCATGCTAAAAAGGAATGTCCCTGGGTTTTCTTTGAAAACACATATGGTTTTAGCTTTTCACATGTAATACTCTTAAGTTTTTCTCTATAATGTGATATTTGAAAATAGCTTTATTGGTTGCCAAATGATTAAATGGTTGTCTCAATAGTTTTTTTAAGTGTTTGGTTTTTTTTTGGGGGGGGGGGTCTCCTAAAAGATTCTTAGTACTTTAATATCATATCCTGAAGTCTCAGATGTTTAGGTGTATTTTAAGTACATGATCTGTCTCTTGTTTCTGGGTAAATTCATGTACCAAAACTTGGCGCTTAACAATGAAGCATTTACACAATAATCTCTTGAGGGTTTTTCTCCCTTAAAATTTTATATTTTGAAATTGGTTTTATATACATTCCTCCACTGCCATGACACTCACGGTCTGTGGCTCCCGGGGAGGCACTGCATTTTACCTCCATCTGTTTCCAACCGCTACGGAGGCTCGCAGAGTACTAGAACGAGCAAGCCATACATTGAGCAGGAATTATTCAAGAATAAGCACAGTGTGCAGGATCGTACATGGCGAGAACTGAGAGGGGCCTCATCATCCCTGATGCCTTCTGTGTGCGTGCAGTGTCATGCACCACCTGGCTGTGGAACAGAAGCTGGAGGAGCAAGCTCTGTAAGGCCATCACGGAGTGCTTGTAATGAAAGACTGCACGAGGACTGGGTTAACATCATGTATGCCAAGAACTTTGGAATGAATGAGACACCACTAGGAAGGTTTTCACAGTTTGTTGACATTTCAAAAAATGCAGCTTCTCCCCTTGCTGGGTCTGGGGACACATGTTCATTTTAGAATCCCCCCGGCAGAGAGTTCTTGTAAATACTGGTTAGCAGTGGGCTAGGTCTAGGTCTGTTTCGCCATCTTTAAAATCAGAAATTTCCACGGAAACCACTATGCTGGGCTGTCTCCCAGAATTCTTTGAAAATGTTTAACTTGAAGAGGTTTCTGAGGACAAAGTACTTTGTGCTGTTGAAGAATAAGCATCTACCTTATTCATTGCCCCTGGAAGGCAACTCTGGGTTGGAAACTAAACACAAAGCAGACTAAATTGTATTGGTGCCTATGTACAGTAGAAATTACTGGAGAATTGACAGAAGTGAAAATAAGTATATTAAAGTAATACATTTTTACTTCACAAGATTTTTGGTCTTTCTGTTAATAATGTGTTTCTGTGTTTTATTGCACCTTTTATAACATTTGCATATTTTATAAGTTGATATTGTGATATTTGATGTGCTGATATTTATTTTATTATTCTAAGTTTTACCAAAAAGTTAGTGATTGAGCAATAAAAATTGTATGTAAAGTCTGAACTGCGGCTTTTCAAATATTTGTTTTATTGATTTGAAAAGCAGAGTTACAGTGAGAGAGAAAACATCTCTATCACACTGGGTCCCTAAGGATAATATATATATTTTTATGTACTGTTGAATTTTACTTTAGTAGTTTTTGAGGAACTTTGCATCCATGCTCATTAGGACTACTGGTTTATAATTTTCTTATAGCTTCTTTGCCTGGTTTTGGTATCATGACAAATCTGACTCCACACACACACACACACACACACACACACACACACACGAATTTGCAAGTGTTCCCATAACTCCAACTGTTGAGAAGAGTAATTTGAATGTTTTAAATCAGTGAATTTTGCTTTGTAGAAAGAAAGAATATTTTAATATTTTATCTTCTCACAAGTACATTTCATATTGTGTGATATCAATAGTCAAACATGTTTTATTATGTTTTGCCAACTGTTTTGCCAACTGTTTCTCCACTTTATCATTTTTGACACTCAGGTAACACTTGTTATGTTTACAAACATATGTTAGGTGCTTGCTGTGTGAACCAAAATCTAAACATGCCTTACAGATGAGCTATGTGAGTTAACATTTGTTAGTAAGACTTTTATTTTTGCCTCAATAGGGATGTTATTTTGTTGTAGTAATTTTCATATTTTCATTTATTTCTTCAGTTTTTATTTACAAAATTCCCTTTTTTGCATATAGCAGTTTACATAGTCCTTTTGCAGTTGTCTGCTTTTCATAAAAACATTAATGCCCTTATTTCTCTGCACTCTTATTGTGTTACTCCTGGTTTGTTGGTTTTCATTCTACTCTTAAATGCTTAAATAACAACCAGTAAACATATATGGTTTTCCTCATTTTTTACAGTCACCCCTGTTCTTTATTTTTAATGCACAAGAGGTCATCAAACACCATTTCAGTCCATCATTATTCATGTCTTGTTTTTACTCTGCAATCTAAATTTAAACAGGTATCTACTTTCTTTCTCACTATTTGCTATTTGTCTTGCAACCTCCCCTGTTGTCTCTTGGTTAGGAGAATTTCTTTCTTTTTTTAATACATTTCTCAGGAAGGGCTTGTGGGTACACAATTCCCAAAACTCTTGCATATTTGATTTCTTCAATGTATCTTTGATAGAAAAAGTTGGTTATTTATAAAAAAATCTTTGGCTCATACTTGAATTTTCTGAGTTTTTAAAATATTGACTTTTTGTTTCCAAACTGATCTTGGACTCCATTAACCATGCAAAAAGTGGGGCACGGCCAACAGCTTGGTGGACGAGCTGTCTGCTTTCCCACACAGAGGAAAGTTGAACTGAGCATGGACATTGGCATTAAGCCAAGTACATGAATTTTTTTGCAATTTCTTTAATTATTCTCAGATCTAGCAAGATATATAGTGATAGAGCAATGCAATCTCATTCATAGATGGCCTTTTGAAAACATAAAATATGAATATGGCATTATTTTACTACCAATTATGTAATTTAGAATAAATTTCCCATTTTCTTTATCACATTAGAAGAGAATTTTCTGCTGCAGTTGCTTATGAAAGTTACGCACTAAAGGTGCCTCTCCACAGACACAACAAAAGCCTAATGCTTCAGTGTCTACTGATTGCACATGTCTTGGTTGTTGATGTATAATCTAACGAGTTATTTACATGAAATCAAATTAGAACACCAGAATTGATGCTTGGAAAATGTTTGGTCTTTTTCTTGGCTGTGCAATCTTAGAAAGATGCCAGAAGCATGACAGTTACAAGAAAACTGAATTGTACAACTTCAGTGTTTGATTTTATTGCAAGTTTCTGTTTTTCAAAGGCCTTTTTTTTTTTTTCTTTTTACAACTATACCAAAGTCATCATTATCCAGAAAATTGCTTTGGAGCAAATTCTATTGCAGTAGACAACCCCAAATCCCAGATTTCTGTGAGTTTTGAAAGAACCTGTCAACATAAAGTTAAGACAGAGAAACAGCTTTTCTCAAAGCCTTGCTAATCATGAAAAAGTCCCTCCAGAAGAGCAGGGCCACCCTTCTTAAAGTTACCAGAACACGAAATGCCAGATCCCTTCTCAGGCCTGCTGAATTACAATCTATATTTTTCCAAGACTACAGGGAATATATATTCAGGTTAATGGTTCAGAAACATTGCTCCAAAAACAATGAAAAGTCTTTTTGTTTCTCTCTCTCTCTTTTTTTACATCGGAAAAGCCAATTTATGGAGCTGCAACAGCCAGAACTGAGCTGATCCGAAGCTAGGCGCCAGGTGCTTTGTACTGGTCTCCCATGCAGGTGCAGGGTCCCAAGGCTTTAGGCCATCTTTTACTGCTTTTCCAGGCCATAAGCAGGGAACTGGATGGGAACTGCACCAGTTGGGACACAAACTGGTGTACATATGGGATCCTGGAATTTGTAAGGTGAGGAGTTAGTGTTTAGCCATCGCTCTTGACCCTGAAAATCTTTTTACCTTGCGTTCAGCAAACCGATAAATGAGTGAAACGCAGACCACATTTAGACACTATTTGTATGCTTAAAAATTAGGACTGTTGAAATAGATTTTTCTATCACAATATCTTTTCCTTGCACCTACAATTAGGCTTACTGAAGCAGTGTTTTTCTATATAAAATAAAATGATTGGCTCTTCTCAGCAAAGGCAATGGGGAACTTGCCTTTAAGAAAACACTAACAAGGGGCCCGGTGGCGTGGCCTAGCGGCTAAAGTCCTCGCCTTGAACTCCCTGGGATCCTATATGGCCACCGGTTCTAATCCCGGCAGCTCCACTTCCCATCCAGCTCCCTGCTTGTGGCCTGGGAAAGCAGTCGAGGACGGCCCAAAGCTTTGGGACCCTGCACCCGTGTGGGAGACCCGGAAGAGGTTCCAGGTTCCCGGCTTCGGATCGGCGTGCATCGGCCCATTGTGGCTCACTTGGGGAGTGAAACATTGGATGGAAGATCTTCCTCTCTGTCTCTCCTCCTCTCTGTATATCCGGCTTTCCAATAACAATAAAATCTTTAAAAAAAAAAAAAAAAGAAAAGAAAACACTAATAAGCTGACTATCCAAGGCCAACTCAGACCACTCTAATAGAGGAGATATTCCTCATCCTCTCTCATTCCTGTTTCCATGTAAAACTTAATTAAACTGTTTCTCCCTAAAGTGTTAGCTCCAATATGGATGCTTACTAAGTTTTACAGCCATACAGAATGTAAAGCAACTATAAGGCTATATCTTAATTCTATGCCTGAGTAGCACTTTCCACTAATTTAAGCTTTCCATTAAGAATGTCTCTTATTATATACCACTAACTTCTACAATAATATTTAGAAAATGTGAATTTGCCAAGTTACTATTTGTCTTCAACATTTTTTAGGATCAATTTTCTGAAGATTGTTATAAAATGAGACAAACATTAGCAAAAAAAAAAAAAGAATAAAAACAGAAATCCTTTTTTATTTTTTTCTTTCCTTTTGCTCTGTGCCCAAGACGGTGCTGATTAATTTGGAATGTAGCTGGGCTTAGTTGCATATAAAATAAGTGTCATGATCCCTAACACCATAAAAAGATGTGATACCTTGTACAACAGGGGTGTGCACTATTTTAAACGGATAGGTACACCTGCCTGAGTTGGTAATTGCATTTAGTTTGCTCTAGTTTTAAAGACATAGATATTTAGGGAGTTTTTAATAGCAAGCTATACTGAGGTCAAATAAATAATCCTAGAATTATAAATATTTCTCCTGCGATTGTAGTGTTGGGATCTATTTTCTCCTTAAGTGTCTATCATGGAAATGGATAGAAATGCAGATATATTTTCATTTAATACTTGAAACATCAGACTAAAATTTAACATAAAAATAGGAGACTGGATAAGGGTCAATTTGTTGGTTTGATTGATTGAAAAAATGAAGGAAAAATGATGAAACGTTTCCCTCAGTAATTCACGCCAACATGTCTCATGGCAGCATTGAACTTGTGATGGGCCAAAGGAAACAGATTCATATACAGCTAATTAAATGAAAAGTTGATGTGTATGTAATAAGTAGATTTTATTCTTACAATGTAGCCAGGATCACAGTTCAAAAATAAACCACATTTTAATCAACTCCTTAAATATTTGTATGCAATTCCTATCCAACTTGATCCTTAAAGACAGGGCATCAGTATTCTTTATTAGTGAGGAGAGACTTAATAAGTTTATGGTTATTATGAGGCTAGAAGTAATAGTTAATTACATTTTCTCTCTTGCAACCTTTTCATAGTCTTCCTGAAAATAAATTAGCTCTTCTCTATATGCATGTGTTATCACCAAGCCCAGTGATTTACTGGTTACAAGGGCAGAGCTGAAAGAATAAAAATTAAAGCTCACGTTAGAGATTCAAACTTCCCTTTTACCTCCATTCATTCCTGTAAATCATGCTAAGGAAAAGGTGAAACTTTTTAACTTTTAACCTGTCCTTTTCAGTATCTGAATGTTCACAAATGAATGTGCTAACGGTGCTGGGTTTCATACTTGTTTTATAATACTTCCTGTTTTTATTATAATTTTGTAAATCATTAGCAAAAACTCTGACCTCATTAAGACTTAAAATACATTCATTCATGCCCTCAGTTTTTCATCAATAGGGCCTATAGTGTTTTATTTGTTTCCTCATTCTATTATTTCACCTTGTTTGGCTAACTTCAAGTTTGGCTAACTTTAAGTTGGCCAAACAAGGTGAAATAACACCACACACACACACACCCCACACACACTATATATATATATATATATATATATAAAACATATTGTGCTTTTATTACATGTAGTGTATATAATATTGTATATATTATATAATATATACATTATATATTATTTCCGAATAAATTGATACTGAATTTCCCAACTCTGATCAGTAAGACAATATCTCAGAAGCAGAAAAGATGGCTAAGGTAGATGCTGTTACTTCATTGTAGTAGAATAACTACACACGTTAAAAGTGACACTATACTTGCAAGTAGTTCAAGTAAACGAACATAGTTACACTTTTGGCTACATGGCCATTGGTGAGCATTACCTAACGGACGGTGCCCAGAAACAACCAGTCATCGTTAGGGTTAGAAACACTGGCTGCCAAAACAAGTATCTATACTTAACAAATGGTTCTAGTAAATATTGAGACTTCCTGTAGTTCAGGAAGGAACCTGCCTATATCTTATTAAAACTAACAGTTGCACCCACATGATTTTCTTAAGGTGCACATTTTACCTCTGTAAAATGCTTCATATACATTCAGTTATTTTTCATTTTACTAATAAACATTTAGTAAATTTACATTAATGTACTCATATATTCATTAGGCTGAAAGCTATAACAAAAATAGAGGAATCTGAATAATGCTCATCATTAATGTCCTTGCCTCCGTGGTAGATGTTGGGAAGCTCAGAATCAGAGGTTAAGCAATCTGCCGCAGCAGGGTTACTGTGCACACAGCAGAACTAGCATTCGAAAACAAATCTTTCCAGCAAGCCAGTCGGTATTGCTTTTTATTAAGATGTCACTCTAAATCTAAATGAAAATATTCAGTTGATAATAAGGTATGGAATGTAGAATCAGGTCAAGTCTGGAACTTAAACTTAAGTGTCATCCAGCTGAAGGTGGCCACCAAAGACAGCAGGCTTTTCTTTTGTTTTTCATGTGAGTGGTATATTGATTTGTGGACACTAAAGTCTCAGATAAAGCACACTTAGAGACAGAAGAGAGTTCTTCAGTGAAATAGATCCATTAGCAACAGGCTATTGTCCCAGAGTTAATGTCTTCCCTTGGAGCCACCTTTAAAACAGTAGCAAAAGGAGGGTATTTGGAGCTTGGGCTGATGCTCAGTGATTGCATTTAGGGAGCAGTTTATGATAAAGGAGCAGTGAAAGACATGGGTGGAGGGAGAGACTCTGCCTTCTTAAGGTCGAAGGGTCAAAATGAAGGGAGACTTGTTCTTTCTCTTCTTCTTAAGCTTGGATGAAAGAAAATTTAAAGTTTTCATACCAAAGTTACACTCAGAACTCTAGACCTTCATGCGCTTCTATTGAATGAAGTGCATAAACAATAGGAACAGAGGGCTGACATTATGGTTTTGATATTTACTGCATCTACAACTCACAGGGATTAGCATCACGCATTCAAGAGAAACTTCTGCCAATGGGACAGGAAAAACACAAAGAACTTGAGAAAAGACTTTACAAAATGATGACTAAACTAAAACTAAACTAAAAAATCAAATTGTGCTAAAAGCAAACTAATACTTTTACAGTAACAGACATTAAGCTAATGCAATAGTGAGAGGGTGTTTCAGGAAAATTTGATTGGCCAAAATGAAAAGAGAGTGATAGTAGTTTGGGGTTGAAAGAAACCTCCTTGAATCACAACAGAGATGTAAAATGACTATATTTCTTTTTTTTAAGTTATAGAACTTAATATATTTATTTATTTGTGCTGGAAAGGCAGAACGAACCAGTGGACGGAAAATCTCTCCCTCTCTCTCTTTTCCCCTCTTTCTCTGTGTGTCACTCCTTCTCTTTGTGAATCTTGGTGTATAAATAAAAAATATGTTTCAAAGAAAGAAAATCTAAAATGTGTGGCAAGCAATGATTAATGCACATTGCTGAACAAAGCACAGCACACTATTCAGCGACTGTTGTTCAGTGCCATTTGCTAATATCTCGTATAGTAATCTATTATTTGATATAATTTTGGAAGTAGGTACTGAGAAGACTTCATTTGATAATAGACCGTATAGGCACAAGAAGTCATTTTAACATCCACAGGGAAAATTAGTAACAACAGCTATTTTCAGAAATATTCTGTGAATGAAAATATTTCATAATTACTTCACTATATATCATGAAAATAAAGAAGCATAAAGAAGCAAAATGAAAATGAAAATGCTAACAGGCATTGCAAGATGGAAACAACAGAGTGTAAGGACCTGCCTCTTCGGACGTGAGGACACTCCCACATCCCCACCTTCTCCTGTCCGCTGCAGCCTTGGCCTCACGCTGCTAGCAGTAAAAATCACTGGCTCTCTCTATTCTGCTTATTTTCTGGGATTTTTTTTCAGATTTTATTATTTATTTTTTATTGCAAAGTCAGATATACAGAGAGAAGGAGAGACAGAGAAGATCTCTATCTGTTGATTCACTCCCCAAGCAGGTGCAACGGCCATAGCCATGCTGAACCGAAGCCAGGAGCTTCTTTTAGGTCTCCCACATGGGTGCAGGGTCCTGTCCTCGACTGCCTTCCCAGGCCACAGGCAGGGAGCTGGATGGGAAGCGGCGCTGCAGGGATTAGAATTGGCGCCTGTATGGGATCCCAGCGCATTCAAGCCGAGGACTTTAACCACTATGCTATTGCACCGGGCCCGAGAACCAATTCTTAAACATTTATTGTAAGAGAAATACAACTTCCATATTTTATGTGAAGATTTTTGAATGCCTGAAAAGCATTTTTTAGGCTTACATAAGTTCATTTTTTTTCATTGAGAGTTACAGAATTCTAAGCAGCAATTTTCATTTGCCCCATGCTGCCATTCAAAGCACCGCTGTGCTTAAATGCAAATTTGAAATGGTTTTGATATCATGCACTGTGGTGGTAACTTAGTCCTGTGATTTATCTTCCAAAGGTCGATAACCTTGGCCTACTAATTTCCAGTGAAAAATGTTTTTTTCCCCTCCTATAAGTAAATTATAGGATGAATTAATAGTTATTTTTACAAATATTCTGTATTTTTCTAAACAGCAGTATGGATTGTTACAAGTTGAAAAGAATGATATTTCCATACCAGTGGTGCTAAGTAGACTTGGCAAGGAAAACACGGCAGTCAGGGGAGTGGAGTCAGTTACCTTAACACGAAGTTTCCCATTTTCAAAGGACTTGATAACACACCACTCTTTGTTGTTTCACACGAAGAAAGGCAAGACTCAAATGAATTATTCAACTGACATTTTAGATCATTATTAATGCTAATTCCCCATAGCTATACAAATAAAGTACTTCATCAAGTTCACGAGAAATAAAATTAGAACACACTTATTTTCATTCAAAACATTTCTAACATCTAATTACAATTCTTCTCAGAATATATATTTTTCCATGATTCGTGTTCGTGTTTTACATGTCTTCTGCTTGTAGCTTTGTTTGATGTTGTCATCCACCAACCGATGAATACAGGGCAACTCTTCAGGCTGAGCAGATGAGAGAGAACAACAAGTCCAGGTGAGAGTGGCCCTCACTCAGTAAATCCAGAGGGCAGTGCTATTTCTGCTTGTTCACCACCAACACAAGGCCTGCGCATCTCTGTGCAAGAAAGAAAAGTTCTGGCACTCTTCAGCAACAGCTGCTACCATCCATGGTGTGCTGACATGGCATTTTTAATGTGTCTGTGGGCCTTACACTATATTGTAAAAGATTTTTATTTTGTGTTTTTTTTTTCAAAAAGAGTAATGCATAGCTCTAGTGGCCAGTGTTTCAGTTTTTTAAATTTACATAAATTCATTTAGTCTTAACTTTGGTGATTGTCAAGAATTTTGCTGCATAAAACATGCTAGTGCAGGTGCTTTTTTGAAACAATGACTCTCTGTCTTACGATTATTCCCAGTAGCAAAAGTAAGACAAAACACAACTTACGGGCACGAGAGTCGAAAGTCAGTAAACTTAGTATAGTTCTTTTCCAGCAAATTCAACTGAGATAATAGTTCTTAGCAATGCTTAAAGCACATCAATTTTGTATGTGTTTTAAAAGCTATTATTTGGGGTTGTCACAAAGCACTAATGCAAGACTGGATTAAGGAATGAGACAAATTGCAAGCTTCCAAATCACTAATCAGGGAACAATAAAGCATTGTGTGGTTTTTTGGTTCCAAATGGGCTTTTGAGCAGGCTGGACACAACAGGCTCAGAGCCGGACACCAAGGCACATTTGCCTTGTTATCAATTTTATGTTTCAAATCTAGTGAGACTTAAAAGGGAGAAATTTGTGTTCTATGGCAATACAAATTGTATTAACAGATGTTTAAGGATGAACGTTCCAAACTAAAGGCAGTTGTTTGATATTTTGAGCATCATTTTTTTGCACATATGCCAAACAATTCTAAACAGCATGCTTACCAAACTGCTCATAATTTCTTTAGAGAGAGAACTTCAGAAGCAAAAGTAATTAACTAAGCAAATAAAGTTTGTATAAAATTAGAACCTATTCAAGTACAACATTTTTTTTTTTGTAAAAAGCTTCTAAAGAGAAAGCATAGTTCATAGATTCAATTTCATTCCCCAAATAACTATTTCCCTAGTATTTTCCCGTCCTATGCATTCTTATACAGCAGGTCGGGTTTATGATAACTGGGTTATCTGTGTAGAGAAGGAGGAGCTCTTCACTGTGTATCAGCTAATGAGTTTTAAATTTACATTTCTTGAAAATAGGTATACAAGCTGGAGTGTTGACTTGACAAACTTAGAGAGCTGATGCCAACACTATTGATTTTTATGGTATAAGTTTTTCCACAGTTTTTCTGTAATGCTACATCATAAATAGTTGGTAGGCAGAATCCGAAAAAGAGCAGCAGTATGGATAAATGAGTAGAGTGGAAAACCGTGTTGAAAACAGGAGATCCAGGTCACGTTAGGCTGTTGAGCCCACATTTTAATGGTTGTGAGGCAGGATCCCCCTATAGCATCCTCTCCTTTGTGATAAGGTTAGGGGTAGCACTGACAGTAATTCAGTAGAGCAATCTTCTGAAGGATGTGATCATTCTATTCATTCACGCCCTAAGACCCTATGCACCAATGGGAATCTTGAGAGGGTGGCTAGAAGGGAGTTAGACTCCTGGCAGAAGAACTGTAGTGGAATGGGTTGTTGATTTCTCCACATACAACATGTATGTAACAAAAGTGACTTTGAACTTCCAACAATGACGTAATTTTATATAGGTCATTACTTTGAGGTATCGACACCAAATTACATATTCAGAAGTGAAAATATTTACAAATACAAAACATTATAGTATTGATTATGTGCCTAAATATATATTGCGATGTGAAAATACCTGAGGATGGATGATGGGATGGATGTCAAAGCTTTTACGACAAAAGAACATATTTATACAGTGATACTATAGTGGTCATATTGGTACTCAAATACATATCATCAAGCAAATATAATATATAGATTAAATAGGGACTTCATGATTTCATAATTTAATCATCCTTTCAGCCCTTCTGGAGAACATGTGAATTAATGTAATTAGATATAAAGCCCTATTTGAATAATAAATATGAAAACTAATGATACCTTTTAAATCAACACATTATTGAAAATGAAGCATCTAACATGCTTGAGATTGTTAAGTAAATCCTGATTTCAGTCTAATCTTATTCTGTATTTATATACTTAATATATTTCATGTTTATTCTATTACCCCCTTGTATCATAACTGAGCAGGAACAGTGTTTATACAGTATGGTGAATTTTAATATTATCAACTTTTTGAGGACATCTATAATCTGAATTACGAACAATTAATATAGCATTGTGAAGAATCACAGAGAAACAAAACTGAAAAAATACAAAAAGTCTAACTTTAAAACCTTTTTTCCCCAAGTTTTAGCTGTCTAAATACAATAAATATTATTTTAAGGTTATAATTTCAAATTTATTAAGCGTCTTATTTTGTTCCAAGTTGTCATTTGTTATGTTACCAAAAATGGCCACAGAACTTGATATTACAGGGTTGGTGGCTAATTGTGGACAATAGAAGTTGTCCATTTTTACCTAAGGATGAATGTACGGCATATTTGTATGATTTCAAATCTATAAATTACAAAAATTCTTGAATTTCATGTTTTCTTTTTCTTTAAAGTTATTCTTTACAAAGATAAAATGGTATTCAGAATGGGGCACACAGTAAACAGAACTGAATGCTATAAAGAAGAGATATATCCAAATAAAAGTTTTGGGAGGTATGAGAATTAAGTAGGTAATGGAAAAATAAGGAGACAAAGGAAGCACAAGGTAAGCAGCAGTGGATACATTAATATTACATAATGAGGAATACAAGATAATGATCACTAAATGGGAAAAGTATATAATGTTATCTAAGATGTATAGTTCTGTGAAGACAGCATTTCAAACTAACTGTATACCCTTATACCTTCATCCACTGAAGGACATCTAAATTAATTCCATAGCATCACTATTACGAATTGTGTTGCAATAATCATGGAAGTACAGGTGCTTGTTTGATATGTTGAGTTCATTTCCTTTGAATATATTGTTGGACATCGGGTGTTGGCACTGCAGAAGGCACCTTAGTGTTCTAGGGTATCACACTGGCCCATGCAATTTGTTTTATAAAACCATTCTCTGGGCTGGTGTCATGTTGTACCAGGTTAAGCCTCCACCTGCAGTGCTGGCATCCCATACGGGTGCTAGTTCAAGGTCCAGCTACTTCACTTTTGATCCAGCAGCTCCTTCTAAGGCACCTGGTGAAGCAGCAAAGTGCAACCCACAGAGAAGATTCCCAAGACGCTCCTGCATCTCGGCTTTGGACGAGCCCAGGTCCGGCCATTGCTGGCATTCAGGGAATAGACCAGCAGCTACAAGAGCTCTCTGTCTTTCCTTCTCTCTGTAAGTCTCTTTCAAATAAATATAGATCTTGAAAAAAAAAATAACAATTCTGATTAGAAAGAGATAATAGCTCATTGTGGTTTTTATTTACATCTCTTTGCTGACTAGGGACAGCAAGCATTTTTGTTTGTTTGTTTTTTGTATTTAGCTCTATGCATGTGTTATTTTGAAAAACATCTGTTTAGAGCCTTTGCTCATTTCTTAACTGGAAAGTTTATTGCTGAATTAAAAACAAAACACATTTATTTCAAAGACAGTTACAAATGACTATCACAGATGTGACTGTCACAGACGCCAGTCCTGCTCTGGTCCACAGTGAGCAGCATCCCTGGTACCCCACTGTGTTTCATTTGTTTTCCCCTGCCTTCCCAGGTGCGTTTGGGGGAACCTCAGAAGCAGAGAGCCATTCCAATCACATTTGCAAGTGAAGCTTGGTAGGCTGTTGCAACCAGTCTTTATTGCTGATTTGGGGTTGTGTGTGTGTTTGTGGTTTTTGTATGTTTTATGTATTAATTCTTTGTCAGGCACACAGTTTCCAAGTATTGTTTACCATTCCAGGGTTGTCTTAGTTTGATTAAGTCTGTTAGTCTAGTTTTGTTTTTCATTGCCTTGAACTGGGGTGTTACATTGTATGTTCTCGCCTATGCCAGTGATTTTTTTTTCTTTTTGAGTGTTCTCTGTGTTTCACAGTTTTGGAGATTTCTTTCACCTTTGACCCATTTTCAGTTGATTTGTTCAAACAGGTCAAGATCGTTTTTCCAGATTATTTATTGAAATAGATGTCTCTTTTCCAGGGACTTTTATTATTTTAGTGCCTCTATGTTTTTAGTCAAATTTTACTTTAATGTCATTGCTCTTTGATAATTTGGCCACTGTTACTTTCAGTACTCAGGGTACACGCTGAAAGCAACGGGCTCCTTTTATCTTCAGATTCCAAGCTTCCTATTCTGTTCCTCAGGCACAATGAACCGAGTTCCTATTTCTACTGATAAAAGAGAATTTATTGTTAAAGATACAATCACACATGGAATTCTAAAACTGTGACAAATGATTTTTAAACATGGAGAAATCTCCATGTGAGTATTCTCAGTAAACTTAGGAACTGTCTGTTTCATTTCCATATGGGAACCATTTGTAAATAAGTGGCTGTGCTCTAAGGTCAAGGCAGTTGCTTTGCCATAAAATGGTGCAACAGAATAAAAATTAATGCAGTGCATGGGGAACTAGGAAAGGTTGACAAGCTTTTTCTAAAAATGAAGGTCCGTCACTGTAGTGTTCCAGCCTCTGGCCATGTTTCAGGAAGAGGTTATCTGTGGTTTCATTGAGTACATTACCATGAATGGCTTCAATTCTACATGAATACACACACACACACACTTGCATTTTATTCTTATATACCAAATTAATGATTTTATGTTAATGACTGTTAAGTAATGTCTGAGAATAAGAAAATCCTTCAATAACAGCACAAAGATGGATTTAAAATTGAAATGCAGCTGTGAGGAGACTTACACAGCAGGCTGTCCTTCCTCACACCTTAGGGATCCACCTTTTGTGAAATATAGCCCTGTGTGTGCTTCTAACACCGTGTGTGTGTGTGTGTACACACTTTAACTTTCAGAAGCTACTCTGTAGCTGCAGATTCTATGAAGCAGAAGTCATGCTGATTTCTGACAGGCCTGAAAAAAATTAGATTCTACTAGGTTTTTCCATGGCCACGTTTTGAGCTGATTCCATCTGTCCTGTGCTATATGGTTTCCGTGGGGGAATAGGTCTGATACCCAGCTACAAAGCCCCTCCTCTCCCCACCATTCCCTCCATTCGATTACTCGCTTGCTGGGGAAAAGGAACTCTTCCTCTTTTATCATTTCAGTAGAGTGATAATGAATCCCCCCTTCCAGTTGAGCCTTCTTGCCAGCTTGTTTTAAAAATATGTTTGTGTGTTATGAAGGCTCAGGGCTTAGAAAAACAAACAGGTCCCAACACAGTGCACAGAAAGCTTCTTGGGATAGGAGTTATAGAAACTGCTATTCCCTTAAAGCGCTGTGCCTCTCCGGCCTTCAGCAATGCTTTCTTCTTTCTTTCTTCTTTCTTTATTTTTCTTAAATCAAGTACCACTAAATATCATCTGCTAATGTTCTCATTTATATGAAATAATCTTCTATTTTAGTTTTTGCCACTCCAGAAATATCACTATTGCAAAGAAAAATGCCTCCTAGTGACAATCCACTCGTTGTCATCTGGTTACTTGTAGACTTTTCTAAGTATTAATTTTCAAAATATTACATAAAATAGATTGGTCCTATTCTATTGACACAACTGTTCTTCCCTCCTCTTTATTGCCATTAAGTTCTCTGCCTTTCTGGGGTTTATTTGTATAAGCTCATAGTGACTTAAAAACTACCTAAGAAAATATCACTCCCTCATGAGTACTGCACATCTCATCTTAGAAAAGTAGTTTCTTAGTGCAAATATACTTCAGAAAAACATTTTTTTTACCATAATTACTATGTTAAGGTACACTGAATTGATTTTATTTGCTGATGTTGGAAAAATTCACAGCTAAATAAAGCAGAGCATTCTACAAATAGACTTAGCAGGTAGTAACACTATGGGAACATCCCAGGTATTTAGAATTGGCAATAAAGAAAGTAAATAATTCTAAAGTAAAATATTGGAGTAGTAATTCTGTAAATATTAACAAAAAAATCCACGAAAGACATGGTGAGCACGTAGTCATATAAGAAAAGCTAATTGATATTGGGGAGGGCATGGTTTCCTGAAACAAGCAAACAAGGAACAAGTGGACATCTTGGTTTTGCCAAGTTTGTAACAGGAATAACATTCAATGAATGTGCACTATAATATTTTCCAGGTCAGTAAGTACACCTTGTAGGAAAAACCAATGCCACATTTTATGAAAGAAGAAAACGTGTTTATGTAAGAATAAAACAGAAAACTACATTTATGGCTTGATTTTAGAGGTTGTATCACAGTAGAGTTGCACATCTACAACCTTTCCATACATATAAACACACTCAGATGTACAAGAAGCTGTTTCTAGATGGTATTCTGAAGACAGCAGTGATAAATCTGAAGTCAGAAATAGAGACACTGATGATTTGCTATTCAAGATCCCCAATGCCCACTCGTGGGCGGTTCTGAGCCGGGCTGATGCCAAGAGTCAGGAGTTTAATTCTCCCAACAAAGTAGCAGGTTCCCATGAGCTGAGCACACTGCTGCATTGCATTAGCAGGTACCCCAACTGGAGTCTTACCTGCTGTACTTTCGAAAGGTAATGTGTATGAGACATAGAGTTTTTCCCTGAGATCATTCTCAGTACTTTTAATATGGTAAAATGCATCATGAAGATCTAGAAGATTTTTGATCTATTGAAAATCCAATAGATTGTTTTTTCTGAATTTATTCCCAAGTGGTCGCAATGGCCGGAGTTGAGCTGAGCCGATCCTAATCCAGGAGCCAGGAGCTTCTTCTAGGTCTCCCACATTGGCGCAGAGTCCCAAGGCTTTGGGCCATCCTCTGCTGCTTTCCCAGACCACAAGCAGGGAGCTGGATGGGAATTGGGGCCACCGGCACACGAACTGGTACCCATATGGAATCCCAGCACATGCAAGGCGAGCTTTAGCTCCTACACTACTGCTCCAGGCCCAGTTTGTCATCTTTTAATATTCTTTTTTGACCTTGGAAATCCAGACATTGGAGTAGCTTTGTTTCATATGTAAATGGAAAGTAAGAATTCATGGGTGATTTCCTGATGGTCTCCTTTGGTTGCACGGTACAGGGGAGTCTATGTCCTAGAGGATTGCCCTGACACTGTCTTGGATCAAAGGAGAGACAGATCCCTTTGAGACCTTTGAATGAACAAGGACAGTGTTTCTATAATATTCAAGATAGCATTAAATATCTTCAGTAAGAGAAAACAAAGGACGCAAAAGTTATAAGCATGTGCATTCAAGTATCTCACAGAAATCCTAGAATTAAACTAATCTGCCTCATATAATTAACATTCTTAGGGGCACTAATAATATAATTGAATTATAAGGTATCTTGTGAGCTCTACAGCTTGAGGGAGAGAACTATAAATGAGATGGCTCTCTGGCTGACTGCGCAGGGAAGAGGATCTCTATAATTCTTCTAAGATGAGCCGAGAGCCTCCAAGGCTGCATGAGCACAGAGGCTTCTTGTCAAATATAAACAGAACCTGTGCATAACATAGGAGCTTTCTTACTGGTCCATTTTACTTGTTGTTTGCTTTAAAATTATTTTTTCAACTCCAAATCACATTAAGTTGTTTCCTACTTTTTAATTTACTATTCACAGTGATGAATATTTCTACAGGCAGTTTTTTGGTAACATAAACAAGGAAAAACAGAAACCAGTATTTATAATGCCGTAGGAGTGTGTTTGCGTTGCATTTACATTTGTCTGAATATATTTAACTAAAAATAAATGACATCTGTGTTTTAGGGGATGAGGGAGAGAGGGAGAGAGAGAGCGAGAATGCACAAGAGAGAAGGCATACAGAAATCCACACAGAACCCAGGGTGATATTGTAGTCATTTTGACTTTTACGCCTGCTATAGTTTCCGTAACAATTCCTCTCTCTTGCATTTATTTTTGCAATCACATAACCGTCCACACACTGCATCCAGATAGCACGTGAAAAATTCCCATGCTTTTCGTCATGATTCCTGTGTCAGTTTGCACACCTACCAGCATCTTATTCGGATTCCTCTGCCGCTGTATTCTTGCCAGTATTGTTACTATCTTTTTGATAATCACTGTTCTAACCTGTTCGTCTGGTTTCACTTTTGTTGCTTATTTGTTGGAAACTCTGCGTCTTGAAATGCTTCCTCGGTGCTTTGGTCAAGTGGTTTTATCAGTTCAGGTTTTACATTTAGATCTTTGATTCACTTTCAATCAAGGTGTAAACTGAGAGGTGTTTATGCAGGGGCGAACTTTCACTGCGTTTAAAGTTTTTGAGTACTTCAGAGTTCATGGGAAAACAGAATTAAAGGCAGGAGTTTATGTTAGTGTAAAAATAGCAAAATGCATGCAAAGATTTTTGAATAATATGTGTTTTCCATGTATTACTTTAAAAGTGGGTATTCTCCTTAGTTTCTACACCAAAAAAAAAAAAAAATCACTTGTTAATGCCATCTTCTGTGAACCTGGGGGCCATCTCTGGCAACCTAGGTTTTTCAGTTTTTGTGAAACTGTATTTTGAAAACAATGTCCACAGAAAGCATGAATTTTGTGTGTCACTTTTTATCTTCTTTTGCGCTTTTGAGAAGAATTTGCTCTTTTAAGGGAAGAATTTTAATATCTTCTTTGATCTGATGTTTCTAAGGTTTCATATGTTTCCATACCCCTTTTTGTTATTATTCCTGCTAAAAGAATATTTTTATTATCCTTGTGAAAATAAAAGAATCAATTTTTGCATCTATTATTTTTACTTTATGGTTTTTTGATATTCATTGATTTTCAGTCTGTACTGTTTGCTTCTTTGTATTTGATTTGTTGTTAATTTATTGGGTTTTGAAATAGAAGCTTAGTGGACAAATCCTACACCTGTGTGTGTGTGTTTTTAGTGGTATTCTTGAGGAGGATATTTTTTTCTAAACATTGCTTGATTTTTAGTCCCACACATTTTGTAACCCATGTTTCACTACTCTGGTTCTCAGCCTTTTAAAAATGCACAATGCTGGTAATTAATGTTGGATTATTTAACTATATTTGACTAATTTGTATTGTTGTTACTGTTTTTAATGTTATTTGTTTGAAAGTAACTTTGTTTACAATCAAGAATATATTGAGTAATTTTAAATTAATTATATTGAGACTATATTTTCTGGCATAGAGTTCATGTTTTACTTTTCTAAGATTTTTTTTACTTAGAAGCATGAATTTTTATCTTGATTTTCTGTGCACAAACTCTAATATTCCTCCTTTCCAATATATTATTGCATACTGTGTGAGATGCAGTTTCAGTTTTATTTTATTATATGTGAATATGGCTTTCCCAGCACTACTTATAAAAAATGCCCTTCTTAACGATAAACGTCCTTTGGGACCAGGGAGGAGAGCTTTCTCTGGTCTGAGCCTGGCTCTACCTCTGGACCCCACCCTCCCTCGCGATGACCATCGGGATCGCTCCAAAAACCCATCATAGCAAACAAACAACCATACAAGCTAAAAAAACCTAAAATAAATAGACAAACAACAAAAAGTAGAGCTTGGAATCTGACAGGAAAGAGCTGGCGTGGATTGGCTCATGCCTCGCTGGGTGGGACACAAAGATTAGTTACTCCTCACCATGGTGTTGAGGATTTTCCTGCACACCCCCCCCCAAAAAAATGTTCTGCACCTTAATTGTCGACAAATGTCTTGTTAGAGTTACAAGCCAGTCTAGATTACCCTAAAATCTGCCAAGATCAGCAAAATTATACTTCAACACAACAAATGGCTAAATACTAAAATGAAACAGACACGAGACAGCTGAATGGTACCTTATAACCATTTTAAGGTATATAGCAATCGGTCCGGTCCTGTATATAGACTAAAATTGAAATGTCAATGAGCTAATCAGAGGCTGTGGTTAAGAACTTGCTTTTTTTTTTTTTAACATACTGGTTACTCACAACCATGACAATTCCATAATGTTGCAAACAGCTGTTGATGTTATATTGGGACTCTTAATTGACTGGGATGATATTTTACCAGCTCTAACTTCGGACCAGAAATGGTCTCCCCAAGAAACTGTTCAACCCATCTGGACAACGGGTAGCTGTACTCTATGCTTGGTATACGTTTGCAAGGAAAGAATCTTGATTGAATTTGAACTGTAATACTGCATCAAGGTGGAGGAATCCACCAGGGGGGAGGGGCGTGGGGGGGATTCCCAGAGCCTATGAAACTGTCACATAATGCAAAATAATTAATAATAATAATAATAAAAAAATGCTCTTCTTTTTCCTTGGAATCTGTTAAAATTCAATGACCATAGAGGCATGGATTTTGTTTCTGGGCTCCCTGCTTTGTTTCACTGCTCTAAGATGTTTTTAATACCAATATTATCAGCCTTAGTCAAATCTGAATATCTAATAATAATCAATTTTATTATTTCAAAAAATATATATTAGAGAAACTCTTTGAAGAATTTTTAATTTTTGAGGATTGACTTTATTTTAAAGAAGAGTCCAAATTTTTGTTTCACAACATTTAGAAATATAAGTATATAAAGTATTTATAAACTGAAGCCTTCAAAAGATGTAAGAAGATTAACATTTACTCCTGGGACAATGAAGAATAAAGCTTATGGTTATTTATTAATGATGTGCCTATTAAAAACAAAAATCATGAATGCAAACATAATGGGCGGATTTATCTTATTGTCTTTTAAAATATCAGTGTCACTGTTTTTAAAATGTTATTAGTAGCATGCATAATTATTCAGGTGGAAAATCAATGTTTATTCAACTTTAAGTATGTAAAACTACATTATTTTATGGATAGTAATTTCAACAGTAAACACACAAAGTGAAGCCACATTTGTAGTCCACAGCCAAAGATGAAGCACTTTAATGTGACCTAAATTTTAGAGAGTTAGAATTTTCTCTGTGCAGCAATAGTCACAATCTTTGACCCTGCTTAGTAGGAGACAGAATACATAAAGCTACCGGATTTATATCAACAAAAAAGCAAGTTGGAGATATGTGTCTGTAACATTTAGCTCTGGTCAAACTGGCCAGGAATGCACCTGTCAGTATTTTGGTGATCATCACTCAAGTTGTTTTGTTCCTTTGCATTGCCTATGCTATTGTCGAAAGACATAGGCTGTGTAGAAGGAAATAAGCCACTGGACCCTGGTTACAGCCAACTTCAGATTTTCTTTAGGCTTTGTCACTTATCTTTGAAAACTAACTATTTTGGGAGGATAAAAATGTGTTTTGCTATTCTCTATACATGGTAACAAATTCTGGATATGTATTTTTAGAAAAAATCTCACTGGAGTCAGATGTTTGGCCAAAACATCACTAAGATTATTTTCTAAAGCAAGTTCTTTATTTTGTGAGGAGCAATGGTTATAAATCATTGGTATTTTGCTCAAATTTAAGGCCCCACATTTTGACTGAAATTGTGTGATGTTTGAATGGGATGCAGATAGGTAGAATGGCTGTCACAGAAAATAATTTCAAAAGAGATGTGATTTGATGTGGCCATGAATGTATCTGTTACAGCAGAGCTAGACTGTCTGAGGAAGAGAAGCATGCACACTGGCCTTGTGCTTGGAAATAATCTGATGTGGGTAAAGGAATCTATGGCCAGTTGGACCGGAGTTTAGGACTCAAGGAGAACAATATAAAAACCAAAGGGGAGAATCAGTTAGGGCCAAATTAGGGCATGGCCTGTGGAGTCATTGAAAGAAACTTAAAAAACAAACAAACAAACAACAACAAAACAAAAAACAAGGCAATGGAAGTATCCTGAACAATTTTGATGGAGACAGAAACCTGATCCAATGTACATTTAAAATGACATTAACTTACTTAGTTTTTAAAAAAAAGATCCAGACAGAGAACTCCTGTCTGTTACTTCACGCCAAACTACTATGCTTGTCTAAAGCAAAAGAGATGATCAACAAAGCACAGAAGCAATCAACAGAATGGAAGAAAATGGTTGTAAACTACACAACTGGTAGGGGACTATTTACCGGATCTTACAAAGAGCTTCAGAAACTCAAGAGCGGAATGAGCAACTCTGAAGAAGTGGGCAAAGAAAATGAACAGATATTTTTTTCCAAAGAATACATTCAAATTGCTAATAGACACGAAAAAAAAAATGCCCAGGTTCCCTAGCTATCAGGGACATAAAAACAAAAACACATTAAGTTTCCACCTAACTCCAGTGATACTTGCCTGCATTCAGAACTCTACTCACAACACCTGTTGGCATAAACACAAGTCGACATGGAGAACACTGAAAGTACAATTCCACTTCTAAGAATATATCCAAAGGACATGAGAAAGTGATCTGTCATCCCCTTTTCATAGCAGCACAATCTACCACAGCAAATAAATGGAAACAATCCAGATGCCTGTCAAAACAGGAATGAATAAGGAAACTATGGCACGTCTACTCTATGGAATGCTACTTAGCCATAAAGAAGAACACAATTCTATTATTTGCAACCAATGGTCCCAACTAGAGAGCATTATGCTCAGTGAAAAAAGTCAATCCAAGAGGACAAATATTACATGTTCTCTCTGATAAGGTGATGTGTCTTAATGAGTTTAAAACCAGGTGAAAACACTAACAATATAATAAATTTGGAAGATAAGAAATAAGTAGTGCTCTGCAAAAATCATAATTGAGGCAAACAGATAGGCTTATCACTTCCAAACAAAAGTACAGCAGATTTTTGTGGATCTCACAGAACTAGTCATTGGTATCAAGGTATTTTTTAAAGACTTATTTTCTAGAATTTTATTTGAAGGATAGATTTACAGAGAGAAGGAGAGACCGACAGAGAGAAAGATTCCATCTGTGGATTCAGTCCCAAATGGCCACAAGTTCAGATGAGCTTATGGCCAGGAATCTGCAGCTGACTCTGGGTCTCCCACTTGGGTTCAGGGGCCCAAGGACTTGAGACATCTTTTGTTGCCTTGCCAGATGAGTATCAGGGAGCACGATGGAAGTATTGCCGCTAGGATATTAACTAGAGCCTAGCTGGGATGCCAATACTGAAGGCAGAGGCTTAGCCTATTATGCCACAGAGCTGGCCATATCCATGGCTATTTTTCTGTAATGGGGACATGTGAAAAATCCAGATTTCATTAGATTCTTAAAATTATGTGTTCATGTGCTACACTTTGCCAAGGAATTCTGAATGCCACACATGCAGTTTTCTGGTAGAACTTTCTTCACCCATTGTATGACTTCAGCTTCGTTGCCTTCATTCAAGTCATGGTGGAAGCCCATTGTGTTAGCCCACTCTGCTGTTGTGAGAAAACACTGAGATTGCATAACTTACAAAGAATATATATCTTATTTCTCACAGTTCTGGAGTCTCAGATCCCAAGAATAAGATGCAGTTCAGTCTGTTGCCAGATCCAGGCTTGTTCATTGGCACCGAGGGGATGCACATACACAGGAGAGATGGAGAGGGCAAACATGTCCCAGAAAGCCCATTTATGGCACACTTAACCCACCCAAGACGATGACGCTGTCATAGCCTAGACACTTCCAAAGGCTAAGGCTCTGACGCATATGATAATAGCACTGGAGAAGGCAGTAACAACATTAGGGAACACCTTCCTTCCAATGATCACATCCATGTTCACATGGGGCATCCAACTTTGCTGCATTTCTGTACTCCTGTGCTAAGGTTTCAAAATAACAGTTATTGATGGGGTGGCCTAACAAAAGACATCTATTTTTCTCACACATTTGGAGGTCAGGAGTTGAAGAACAAGATATAAGTAAGGTTTGTTGCGCCTGAAGTCTCTGTCCTTGTAGCTGATGACCTACTCACTGCCTCTCATGTGTTCCTTGATGATGTGGATTCATTTTTTTCCTCTTCTTATGAAGACATTGGCCTTGTTGAATTCATGGCTAGCAAATAAAGACTTCCAAGACCTAAACTAGCATGGAAACCTTACCCATTTTTTAGTTTAATAAATCAAAGAAGATGATAAGTCAGTACTGGTTTGGCTGTTTTACTGTATCGTTGTGGTGACATGACAAGCAGCACATGCTTGTGCTATAACTACAGTCAAGCTTTCAGTTTCCATCTCTGTGCTGGGATTCTGTTTCCTTAGCTATCCTACTTTAAACTTTTGTGATCTTCAAATCAAAGTCGCATAGGAAACCAAGGTAACAGGTGTTCAACTTCAGTAAATGCCTCACAGTCACCAAAGCAGAGAAAGAAAAAAAAAAAGGTAAATTGAGTAGTTTCTTAAAGCTTTCATTTGAAATTATTGTTCATGACTTCTACCTACATTTTACTGAAGAAATCTAATCAGGTGGTTACTCTCTTATGAAAGAGGAGAGAGTTGTACAATCTTACCAAATGTCAGAATAATTTTCAGCATCACTAGCAATCACCACAACCATGTTTTGCTACATTCAGTTGTGAGATTGGGCTCAAAATACAGCATCTGTGGGTGATGTGTTACAGTCCTTCATGGTGGAATAGCAGGTATATTATCTGCATTTTATCTGTATGTGAACTCCCTTTAATTAAAGGCAAACTCCTTAGAAATAGAAACGACAGGCTAACTTCACTTAGCCGAGGCAACTCCTAAAACAGTAATAATGTGACTGCTCATCTACTGGGGGATCTTCACAAGGGCTGTCCATTCACCTCCTAACCTGACTCCAGCCTATACAAACCTTATTCCTTAACCTCTTGAGATGCCCAGGGATTAAACAACAGCTGCCTGGTGCCTTGCTCTGAACGTCCAGTTCACTCTTCGCATGTAGGTAAAGTATATCAATATTTTAATGTCATTTTTACAATGATTGTGTTTATACGGTACCATATGGCATTTCAATATATGCAAATAATGTATAATGATCTTATCTGGGAAGTTTGCATATCAATCACCTCACTATTTATGATTATCTGGCAATTGGACTAGTATAGCCAATGTTCCCTTACATTCTGCTTAGTCTTTGCACTTAATGCTATTATTGATTTAGAAGGATTAAAACTTTTGCCTTCTTTTTCCTTACTTACTTGGTTTATCAATCCTTCCTGCTACAACTTTTTAATTTTTCAATTTTGATTTATTTTTTTACCCTTGCTTGTTTGAATACTGTATTTTATCTACTCTTAGGTTTACAAGCTGACAATATCATTCTTTCTAATGGTTCATGTTTCCAACTTTCTGTGTGTATTAATTTGATTGTACACTGTTTACAGTTGGTGAAAAAATGTTGAGGTTTTTTTCATGACATCTATTGATTTTTAGGTCAAAAACTCGGCTGCTTAAAGTCTTGTTTTTAATCTTTTGTGGGGAGATTCAAATTTTCTTCTTCTTATTGCTTCACAGCCTTCACTCCTAAATTATGGTCCTTATTTCAAAGTCATTGTGCATTTGATAATTTGATGGGCATATCCCCAAATGCCTAACACTGTAATTCTTTGATTTCATTGCTTTATGCCATGCATTAGGCAATTACATCTGCATCCGTTTTTTTCTTAAAACTACTGTTTCCTAGTTGGTTCCTTGAAATCACTACCTTAATGCAAGTAGTAGTCCAACAGTCAACCAATGCTTACAAGGAAGCATTTATCCTGATATATTTCCCACCCCACCCCCCCTCCACTGCCTTGGTCTCTCCGCTTTCTGTCATTCCTTTTTCCAGTTGTTAGCCACGCTGTTTTGTATTTTTTTTTTAATAAGACTGCTATTTACTGCTTGAGCTAAGGTCCACATAACATACATAATTTATATTTATCTTTCTCTTGCTCTCAGTTGATTTGCTCTACATGGAAGAGTCCAGTAAGGTAACATGTCTAAAAAAATGACACTTAACCTATGACACGCCAAACAACACACTGACTGGATCGCTCTTCCTTGACTACAATCTTTGAAACAGATTCCAAATATATGTCTGACTTCATGGTATATTCTCTCTCTCTCTTTTGGTTTGACCTAAGTCCCTGATGATGCCTTCTGTGAAAATAAGGAGAGCACTCCTGTCAGTTTGGTGCTTCTTCTTCAACAAGAGATTCTAACAAAGGTTTCCATGAATTCTACAAGTGAGTCTCCTGTGGATTTTTACAAATGCAAATCTATTTAAGGTTAATATGTCATTTTGTGTTAGACTGAATGTCTACTGTTAGGAAACTACATGTAATTAACTACACTATAGAGTCTGTGGGATATCAAAATAATGAAATTTTAGAAATCATTAGTGGTATGTGTTAAGTTATGTTCTCCATTCTCAGAACAATGATTGTCACATGAATAGATTTATGTAGTGCCATTTTCTGTTTCATTATAGCCTCTGCGGTAAGAATGAGATGGTCGAATTTTTATGTTTCACACACTCTGTCAATTATGATATCCTGCTATATAGCTTTGACCTTTTCAATGTTCTGTGATTTGATTGGCTGCTGAATGCATTTTTCTCCCCTGCTTTCTATCCCACTAACCTGTAGGGAAGATAGAGAATGGACAGCCAATTAACATATAGAATATTGAAAAGGTCAAAGTACTGCCATGTGTTATCTGCTTAGAATGCACCACATACTAACCAGATGTTCAAGTTGTTTTACAAGGGCAAGGAGAGCTGTGCTTGCCGAGAGGAAAAAGGAACACAAGGCAACCATGCCACAGTTCAGTCATTACATTAGCAAAGCCTTGCCTTCATGAATGCAAGTCCTTTCCAGAATTTTAAATGAAACCCCATTTCAAACTGCAGTACACATTCTATTTAGCGTTGGCAGCTAAAGCAACCTCTTGGGGATCTTCAAAAGTATCTGTCCCTGCATGCCTGAATAGATGTGAAGATACCATCATTTTCAGCATTCTATGACTTTGGGTACTATGTAACTTTTTAATTTACAGTTGACAGTTGTGATTATATGGACATTAATACGTGGCAAACAAAAATATGACAGCAGTCATCACTTATTCTAATAGATGATAAGTTCAAATCATTGTTCATGACCTTCACCACTACACTACCAAACTCTAACTATGAAAGGGATATTTACCAATCATTGTGGTAAAATTTCTGAAGGTTTACATAGTATATCATGGTAACACTACAATCCATTTACATTTTGTATTTGTATCTGTAAGAAATAATATTATTTCGGATTGATAATCAGCACGTGGACCCATGCACTTTGATATCACAAACAACAACAGATATCAACCTTCAAGTTTGTCTCCCAAATAACTTTTATACCTCATTTCTTTCCTATTTTTAGTGCAGCTTTATGTTGTTCAGGTTCTTGGAAGTGAGCTCAATATGTTAGAATTTTCCATTACACAAAAATGAATTATCCCACGATACACTAGAAATAACTAACACTTCATGTTGAACAAGTTCCACAAGAGCTTGACAGATCCATCTCTACCCAGATTGAAATTGAATATCTGTTCTAGCTAGATAAGCTGCCAGGGAGAAAACATTAATATCGCAAACTCTTAGTTTGTTCTATCCCTTTAGAATACTTATCTTTTGCATTGATTAAACCCAGCTACTTGCAATTTATGTAAACCCACCAATCTCTATTTGGCTAGTCTCTTTCTCCGTCTTCCAGTAAATAGTAAAGAATAGTAAAGAATATTAGTAGAGAATAGTAAAGAAGTTTTGGTATATTGTCCCAGTACCTTATTTTTGTACCATGTCAAAAATCGTATTACAAATAAATATTCCCTTGTCAGTTCAGGGGACTTGAGAGTCTCAAAGTCTTATTCTTTGAGCAGTATGTTGATAATTTATTAAAGTTAATAGACACATTTTTAGAATAAATTCATATGAATTCATGTATATTTTTCAGTAATAACAATAAGGATTTGAAATGGGGAAAGCATTAGTGAGATTCTATGTGTTATAATCATGTACATTTATAAAAATTTGTTAACATTGCAATGTAAAAAAATCTTGTATTTCAAGAGAAAACATTGTAAAAGGGGGTGATTATGAAAATATTGTTGGAAGTGTATCATGAATTGGACATTAAAGGATATTAGACAGAATGAAAGAAATGTATTATTTATAGTGAAATGAAGCTAGAACACATACTGATTAAAAAAAAAGATCAACCCCTAATAAAATAATAATTTAAGATGGTAAGAGGTAGTGAGAATGATGTGAGAAAAGTGGTTCAGTTTCAGACTTATGTCAGAACAAAAAGTTTGAGACATACATAAACAGTAAATATCAAAATCTATGAAATAATATCAAAATCTATGGAATAATGCAGTTGTTAGTGTGTAACGTATAAGGAGATGGGCTTCATAGAACAGGTGTGAATTAAACAGGCTCCTATGCAGGAGCTTTAAGAACTTCATTGCAAATAGATATTATCATCTGCTTCCATTTATCCCAAAAAGATTTTGAAGTCCTTTCATGATTAGTCTTTCAAAATAAGATTGGAGAGACAAAAACTACTGTAAAAAATAGAGTGGGAATTGGATATTTTAGCTTTCCTTTTTAATTTTTAGTAACAGAAAGATAAGAGACTTTATCTGTTTTATTGAACCAGCACTGAGAAGATAATCATGGACACTGAAAGAGCAGACTAAACATTAAATCCTTAGAATTCAGTTCAGAAAACTTTGCAGCAGGAATGAGGGATCATGTTGCAAGGGTTGGGCACTCTGCATTCAAAATGGCATTGATGTGTTCTGAAGTGTTCAGCAAATCCAGCTTTGCTCTTCCGCTTATTCATTCAGTGCAACAGTGGGTGTCTACTCAATTTGTGCCAAACCACTCAACATAGGGAGACGGGAGGGAAGGGAGTGACTACAATAGAAACAAGATGATCAGAAATCCTACAGCTTGAAGGAAAATCTCTTAAGCATTTATTTAGTATGATTTGGACAAGTTTTTCTCAAGTTATGGTTGAAGAGACATTCCTGTTCATTATTTTCTATTAATTTCAGCACTATTACAAACTTCAGTTGGCTAATTAATGTGCCTGTCACATTTACATAGTGTATTGGAAAGCTATCCAACATAATTTTATATAAATAATCATCCAATTTTCCAAAAATCAATCTGCGTACATGTGTCACATTTATCAATATGAAGTTCTAATAAAATTATTGCTTGAAGGAATAAAATTTGCTAATTTAATCATCTATTTGAAAATAGTTTATCAAATAATTCCATATTCCTGTAAGTAAAAATAAGTTGTATAAAATTTGATAGTATGTTATTTATCTCCATATTCAGTTCTGGAAAACCCTTATAAATGATGAATTATGGTTCAGAATTCAAAGTATTTCTCTTGTCCTCTCTAATTTTTTTTGACACCTGAACTGACTTTGTAAAACAAATTGATGATTGTCCTACTGTGATAAAAATCTCATAATTTTGTCAATGACACATATTGACAAAACAGCTAGTAATACAGTTTAACCATTGCCTAGCAGATTTATCTAATGGTTTCAATTCAAACAACAATAAATAGCTACTCCTATCGGTTACTCTATTAACTTCTACAGGCACGATGTTATTATTCATTTAACTAAGCTAAATGAACTATGACTGCATGTTAATACAATTTAATTTCACAATATTAGAAAGAGAATCAAAAACATGTTCTGAGTTACCTCTGAAGGCTTCATCACTACAGTAGACAATGTGGAACACTACATCTGGGATTTAAGTGCTGTTATCTTTGAAATCCAAATAGCTCATTGAGGTAACTGCCACTGTATCTCTTTAGGTTTGCTGTTAACCTCTTGCCTCACTGGATATTTTTCATTTATTTTCTTTTTTTGGGGGGGTGGAGGGGTGGGGGGTGACAATATATTTATCCACTCGACATGTCTTGTTTACTGTTTGCTAATGTGGACAGTGTAATACAGACCACCATTTGCTTCACTTAGGATGGGGCTTCCTTTAATCCTTTCTGATACTGTTTGTCTCCATTTCTAAGCTGAGAGCTAAAGGAAAGTAATGTGTTTGAGCCATTTCTCATAATGCATTTCAGAGATTAAAGCCAGGGAGGTGACTCCTTTTTGTTGTTGTTATTGTTTGTTTGTTTCCTCAGGTTTTCACAAAATATCCTTTTAAAGAGTTTCTCTGGATTGGGGATTAGGTCCTGAAATATATATATATATATATATATACACACACACATACATGTACATATATATGTATATACATATATGCAGAGAGAGCTTATATTTTAAAAAATCTTAATCTTGATTTTAAATTGTTTTTTCATCACGAAGCATTCCCCTGATTAACAATGGAACGCGGACATCACATTCTGTGTACGTACCCAAACACCACAGGGACAACTCTGATGTCATTTTTTTTCCAGAAGGCAAACATTTTTTCACACTGTACATTCATTTTTCTCTAACACAGCAGTATTTTCCAACTTTAAAAATGTAAAATTGCCTTTGTGCTATATTTTGAGCATTTGAAACTACTGAAGTTAAAGAGATTGTTAACGCAACCATCTATTTTCCTCATTTGTTGGATAGACATAATAAGCTAGGTGCCTATAAAATTCCTAGACTGAAAGAAAACATTTTCACTAAGAATATTATTCATTTCTAATCTCTAAATTATTCATTTATTTTTATTGTATTTGAAGGTGGGATAGAGGGGAAGAGAGACAGGTCAGGGAGAGAGAGAAAAACAATTTTCCATTTGTGGATTAGCTGCTCAAACGCCTGCAGCAGAATGGGCATGCTCAGGAGAAAGCCAGGAGCCTGGTACTCACTCCAGGTCTCCAGCCTGGGATGCAGGGACCCAGGCACTTGAGAAACCATCCACTGCCTCTTAGGGTATGCATGAACAAAAATCTAGATTGGAAGGGAGGTGGCCAGTGCTTGAACATCTCAGGTGATATCTTGAGCACTACACCAAATTCCCTCCCCTAATTAATTCACACATAAAATCAAATTGCTTTTAATATTTGGAGTTGACTTAGAAACTGTTTTTTCACCAATCTAGAATCTATGTGGGATGTATCATTTTTATAACTGTGATATTGTGTTTTATCTGTAGGTATTTATATCATTCACTATCAAGGTCTCAAATTGCTGCTCAGGTAGTTACTCAAGACACCTGCTTCACCAACCAGGGATCCAGTACTGGCCTTGGCTTAGTCCAGGCCTGACTCTGGCAGTCACTCAAGGAACAAATCAATAGTTGGAATATGTTCAATTATTTTATCAGTCATTATGCAATTGAATTTTTTCAAAGGAAGAAGAAACGATATACAATTTAATAACCTAACTTAAGGCCTTTAAACATTTGAATTTATATTTATTGGATCTATATTAAATACTGGTTTTAATTCCTGAGATAAGTTAGAGGTGGCCATGAAAATCCAGCTTGTAGAATTTCAGTAACTTTAGGCATTTGCTCGCCCCAAAAATGTGGATGGTTATTTGCCCATCGCCTGATGAAGATGCACAGAGGCTGGACTTCTTAGCACAGTATACCCACTCAGTGAGAGCTCATGACACAGTGGTTCTTTTCCAGGATATGTAAAGACGAGTCAGTAGAACAAACTCACTTGGGAGATTGTGCTAATCACTCATTCTAGTCCACCCATACTGACCATCTTAGCAGGACACCTTGTCTGTGTCAGTGGACCCTCTTTTGCTCCATGGGACAGAGGAGGAAGCTCTTTCTTTGGGGCAAACCATTAGCATAGTATCTCTCTTAGATTGTGTGTGTGTGTGTGTGTGAGAGAGAGAGAGAGAGAGAGAGAGAGAGAGAGAGAGAGAGAGAGAATGTAGTATATGCTTGTATACATTGGTGCGGTCCAATAGAGAGTTCCAGCACAGCACAATTATGTGATGAAGAAAAATGTTGTATTGCAAAGCAATTCATATATAGAGAGTTAACTATGTTTCTACTCATTCTCAGTGTATCTCTCCTGACACGATGTTATTTGGATACAGAATTAATTCATTGTACATTTCTGTATGTTTGTGGTATTTTTGCTTTCACAGGAAATTGTCCCCAATGTTCAGAGGCCTTCTTCTCTTTTCTCGTTAACTAGAATTCTGTCCCATGTCTCTGCCTCTGTCTGAACACGTTACTTGGAAGGGATGGAACCAGCATGACTGATCGGCATCAGATGTTGGGCAATGTTCCTGCAGAGATAACATAGTCACTGCCTTAGGATTTACTGGCATATTGAGTCCCCATGGCCATTCAACTATGCCCCTATAGCATGAAAGCAAGCCTGGGCACTAATAGAAAATATAGAATGGATTATCTTCCAATAAAACTTATTTTTCTAAACAAAATAACAGATCAAATTTAGCCTGCTATCGATAGCATTTGATTCCTGATTTAAATCAATCGAAAGCCCATCTATGGGCTTGGGAAGGGAACAGTTTCTTCTAAAACATATCTATTCTCTAAAGGGTACTTTCACAAATAAAGTATTACTCTATCAGTCAAAAGGAAGGAACATTGACATGCTGCTTAGATTACCAATGACATTTCTTATAGTTCATAGGAGTGAAATTTCATTTATGAAATTGTTCTTAGAAACACATTTTTCAGTTTCCCTAAAAGTCTTTGATTTTCCCCGATTTAGTGAAAACTGCTGTTCATTCATGTTAGGTGTTACAACCAGAGGGTGATTCCCCTTGAATATCCACTGCTCTCTTCTGCTCAAGGTCTTTCATCGCATAGGGATTTGGATAGGTTTTCTTGCTCATTTTTTGAACCCAGGCCTATCACTTTTATTTGGAAGAACAGTGAAAATCAAGTAATCTGTTATGTTTTGCATTAGGAGCTAAGGATTTTTTAGTGTAAGAGCCAAACATTGTAAGTTGCCCAGACTTACAAGAGAGTATATTTACAAAAAGAGAGAGAAGAGAGAGAGAATGCTGGCATTGACTTATTCTGTGACTGTATTCAACCCAAAGAATCTCCCTAGTGCCTATGCTACCCGTAACACTACTGCACAGTTTCACCATCTTCTTCATTGAGATCTTCACATGTGGGATGGACCATTTCAGGTTTAAGTCTTCCAGTTATTTTCAGTCTGATTGTGTAGCTGCTCTGGCTACCTCTATCTGTAACTTGTGATAATGAGGAAATAGTAATTGCGATATGCAGACTTTCATTTGAGAGAGGAACTCACCTTTCTTAAAATAAGAGGTACGCAAGACATTTCGAAACAGACGAGGGCCCGTCGCCGTGGCCTAGCGGCTAAAGTCCTCGCCTTGAAAGCCCCGGGATCCCATATGGGCGCGGTTCTAATCCCGGCAGCTCCACTTCCCATCTAGCTTCCTGCTTGTGGCCTAGTCGAGGACGGCCCAAAGCCTTGGGACCCTGCACCCACGTGGCAGACCACTGTGGTCAGTTAGGGAGTGAATCACCAGAGGGAAGATCTTCCTCTCTGTCTCTCCTCCTCTCTATATATCTGACTTTGCAATAAAAATAAAACAAATCTTAACAACAACAACAACAAAAACCCAGACGAAATGATAACGTGAAACGTTTAATTCTAGCATTGCGTTATAATGGCTGCTCCTTATACACAAGATCAAGACAAATGGACTAACGAGTCCTGTAAGCTAACCAGACTGGCCAAGGCCAAGGTACTCAGCACACTTCAAGGCACTGACTGAACACACGTTCCTCTCTCATTAGAAGCAGATTCTCCTTCTGCTTTCCACGTTCAGTTTCACAAAGCTAAGCTCGCTTTGCATCAGGACATCGTCTTTCACAGCAACCCCTCACTCTGTAGGAATACAACTTTAGTCGATCATTTCTCTGATGATGAATCGCTCATCCGGCATTGTCAGCTTTCTTTGGCACAAATGGAAACTATGGAAAACACCAGATAGATCTACTGAGCAGCAAGAGCAGCATTCTTCTCCAAGATCAATGTTGTGCACGGCTTTGAAATGCTTCTGGAAATGTAAGCTTAGACCTTGTTCTCTGAGCCTCTCCAAAATTGTGTGAGCTACTCCTGTATCCTTTTAAGTTATTTTCCTGCTTAATAACTCAGCCACCCTTTATCATGTGCAGATATGGATCCTAATTACTTTGAGCCCGTGGAACAAAGGATTTCTCTTTCCTTGTCAGACACGATTAAATGCTGTTCAGTATTAGCACACTGCAATTTGCATTGAATCAATATCTATTAGATACAGAGCTCGCACTATCAATGCCCACATTTTTTTCCAGAAACTAGTGGCCACATCTAAGCTAGTTTGGCAGACGAAGGCCCGCATTTTCAGCTGGTGCATTTTGATAGCAGGGCAGCTTCAGTGACTGCCTCTGGCTCAAAGAGATTTGAGTGAATGAGTATGAGTTGGCATCAAAGGCAACAAATGATACTGCTGGTTGTGCAGGAAAAAGGAGGAAGTTAGGAGAGGTCACAGTAGCCCTGGGAGTAGGTCTTCTGCCCAGCCCCTCACATCTCGAGTGGAAGAGGAATTGCCACATTCGTTTAAGAGAAAGATGAGTACTGATTAGCCAGATCTGGTTTTGAAAAAGGGGGAAACATGGGGCTTCAACTAGGGACAGAGTTCCTGTGTACTGTGCCAAGAAATTAATTACCTAAAGTGTGCTCCTGGTTACAAAGTTTGCGCATATGCGTATACAAGCAAATGGGAATGAAGATGTGCTAGATGAAGATGCAGCAGTGATCAGAGGCACAGAAATGTCTTCCAAGAAAAGATGCTCACAGCTGCATGAAGCATAATGTTCAGAAGACACTGATTTCCTATAGAAGTACTAGCGTGCTTGCACAAAGTATTCAATGGCAGAAATTAGTGAATACATGCAACATGGCATGTGGAGACGTAAGTGTCAGGTGTCAAAAGATGGCACACAGGAATGAAACGGAGCCTCCTGGCAAATATTTTTAATACTAATCTTACAAGCGCGTACCTGATGGCAAAAGACCTGAGTCAATGAGGGAAAATCTTGAAACCAAAGAAGAGAATAAAAACGTTCAAAAGCCATGATTGATTTTATTGTACAAGTGGTTTTTGAATGCTACAAATATTCATTTTTTGTATGAACCACAGAATATATTAATCTCCTGAGAGCTTTGTGTAAAGGTCTACTGCAGATTTTTTTATTGTTGTATTCTGTAAATTGACTTTCATCAGACTGGCTTCTCATATGAATAATTCTCCTGTCTCTGCCTGTTGTTTGTTGGATCAAATAATTGGCATTTTGATGACTATTCTGAAATCGCAAGTTTCAGTGCTTGACTGGGCTGTTCCTGCCGCATCCACGCACGGAATTTGTGTGAAAGCTGTTCTCATTTCAGATTCTAATTCAAATCATACGTCAAAGTTCTGAATATAAAGGGTTATGAATAGGACAGCTTTGTATAGACTCATAACAAACTAAATTAACCCATAGGCTAGAATGGAGAGCTAAGAACATCTTTCAATTAGAACCAATTGGTTGGTGAAATAAAATTTTGGCAGCTAGCGAATACAAAAGCAGATTGGAGAAAATAAGCTGTGCGAGGGCTTCATTTGACAGAAACATGAGTTTCTCATGTCATTCTTACTATGTAGCCATGGTGATTTCTATTGCTGGTTCATATTTTCAATCATTTGACTTTTCTCAAGAATTTTCTATGAAAAACTGGTTGTTATTTTCTGAACCTTTGGTTTATACTCTTCTATTTCAGTTTTCAATAAATTTTTGATAGTGCTTTATTTTATGCTTGAGGCCTAGGAGTGTGTTCTGAACTAAAGCTAATGTACATCTACTAAATTTCATTATATAAATTTGAAAAATTAATATTTTGCTTGCATTTTTGTAAGATACCTGTGTATTTCAAAGGTAGGTGAAGAGTGAGAGAGAGAACAGTACAGACAGAGCTCTTCCATCTGATTGTTCATTACCTGAAAGCTAACATTTGCTGGGTCTGGACCAAGTAAAAGCCAGGAGCCTAGGGCTTCTTACAGGTCTCCCACATGTGTGGCAGGGTCCCATGTATTTGGGACATCTGTTGTGGCTGTCCCAGGCCATAAGCAAGGGTCTGGATCAGAAACTGAAGCAACCAGGTCATGAAACAAGAGACATACGGGATGCTATCATCAAACCCACTATCCTGAATGCCAGTCTGAGTCTATTGCTTTTAAATTTAAATGATTTTAAAATTCATTTTAAAGGCAGAAACACAAGCAGGAAGAGAGGCAGAGGTCTTTCTGTTCTCTTTTTTTAAAGATTGATGTATTTTTATTGGAAAGGTAGATCAGATTTATAGAGAGAAGGAGAGACAAAGATCCTCCATCCACTGGTTTGCTCCCCAAATAGCCACAAAGGCTGGTGTTGAGCCAACATGGAGCCAGGAGCCAGGAGCTAGGAGATTCCTCTGAGTCCTCCATGCAGGTCCAGAGTTCCAAGCCTTTGGGACATCATCTACTGCTTTTCCAGGCCACAAGCAGGGAGCCAGATGATAGGTGGGTCAGCTGGAACATGAACCAACGTCCATATGGGATGCCAGCACTTGTAAGGTGATGACTTAGGCATTAAGCCATCACAGTGGGCCTCAGACAGAGATCTTTCGTGCACTGGCCTCAAATTGCATTCATATACTACTTATGCATTGTAAGTGTGATTTCTGAGTGCTGCTGTACCTTGCAAATACAAGGTCAGACAGCAAGATATAGAACTTCAGTTCTGACTAGGAACTGGACTTTCTCTTCCATGAAAAAAAAAAAAAAAGAATGATGAACAGTAATCCAGCAGCCACTCTTACGACAACCCTACACATCGTGGAGTGTCTGGTTCAAGCCCTGACTGAACTTCTGAGTGCAACTTCCTGCTAATGAACATTTAGGAGGGGGTCACTGACAACTCAAGTACTCCCAGGTTCTTGTCCCTTATGAGGAAAGCCCAGGTTGGGCTTCTGTTTCCTTGGGGGTGTGAGCCAGCATATGGAAGATTTTCTCTTGCTCTTTATTTTTCTCTCAACTGCCTTTCATGTTTTCATCATAAAAACTCATTAAGAAGCTAAGTTCTCAAGGGAGATTGTAGGATTTTTAAATCAACACTATAGGTGTTCTAGGTTTTCTTTTTTTCTCCTTTTGCCATGATTTCTGAGTCTCATGTTAGAAAAGAAGAAACCCACCGCTCAAATACAGGCCGTTTAAACATAAATATTTCAACAAGAAACTGGAACAGAAAAACATGCAAAACACGAAGTGATTTGCCTGAAATACCTGTAGAAGCAAAATAAGTCTCATAGTCAGAATTTCTGATAAAACTCACAACATTTCTGCTAAAATGAGTAATATCCTGAAGCGTCTTCCAGGTCTCCAATGCAGGTGCAGGGTCCCAAGGCTTTGGGCTGTCCTCCACCGCTTTCCCAGGCCACAAGCAGGGACCTGGATGGGAAGTGGAGCAGCTGGAATATGAATCAGTGCCCATATGCAATCCTGGTGGATGAAAGGCAAGTATTTGGCCATTAGGCTACTGTACTGGGCCCTGAAATTATATATGAATTTTATCAATAACATTCTGTAGTTCTCAGAACATCTGTGCTGTGCTAAGTTTCATAAGAAAAGAAAATGAGGGCCCGGCGGCGTGGCCTAGCGGCTAAAGTCCTCGCCTTGAAAGCCCCGGGATCCCATATGGGCGCCGGTTCTAATCCCGGCAGCTCCACTTCCCATCCAGCTCCCTGCTTGTGGCCTGGGAAAGCAGTCGAGGACGGCCCAAAGCCTTGGGACCCTGCACCCGTGTGGGAGACCCGGAAGAGGTTCCAGGTTCCCTGCTTCGGATCGGCGCGCACCGGCCCGTTGCGGCTCACTTGGGGAGTGAATCATCGGATGGAAGATCTTCCTCTCTGTCTCTCCTCCTCTGTGTATATCTGACTTTGTAATAAAATGAATAAATCTTAAAAAAAAAAAAAAAAGAAAGAAAAGAAAATGAGATGGAGGGTTAAAGCAAAATTTTCCATTCTAGAAAGCCAAACATTTTTCAAACAAAACTCTTCAAATGCCACCCCTTTCTAACTCTTACCACCTCTGGCAATTTCTTTTGAACAGACTTTCAAAGTACTGTGTGTGTGTCTCTCCTTGAACCCTGAGAGCCTTATGTTGGGGAGCCTTCAGTATCAGGCTCTGGCTGTGGCTCCTTCAGCCAGAGGGGGCACACGCGTCGTCTCTGCTCCACAGTTATGGGGCACTAGGAGAGATGCGCATGGCAGTAACCCTGGCTAATCTTTACTGAACACTTAGTAGACTCGCAGCCAAGGGGATAAAGGGAGCAAAGTGCCTCGAGGTCTGCTAAACTGTCTTCTGGACCATTCAACAATGGAGATTTTACGCATCTTAACATCCCGATTTCATAAAGACTGGTCAAACGAATCTCACATTCCCTTCTCCTAATTCATATCAGTTTACTGTGTACATTAGATGTTCATCACATTTCGGTATAGCATTGTTCATCAATTCACAAAGTAATTAGAATACGAATAAGCTAATTTACAAAACATTTAGAAGCCAAGGTTCCTGTAAATTTTCTTGAAGGCTTATAGCTGTTCAAAACAGACTCTGCTTTTATTAAAAATACTGCTATGTTGGTGGAAAAGGGGAAAGCATTAGCAGCTTTGTTGTTTAGATGTAATATTTCTGAACGTAGATGAAACTTTCATGTGACAGGATGAACGAATTATTCTTTGGTATTGCGAAATTCTCTCACGGTGACACAACAACTTTCACCACTGAAAAAAATATATGTGTTTATTTGAAAGGCACAGTGACACAGAGAGAGGGAGAGAGAACTGGGAGCCCTCCGATTCACTGACTCACTCTCCAAAAGGCATCACTGGCTGTGGCTGGGCAGGGCTGAAGCCAGGAACCAGGGCTTGAAGAATCCTAAGTGCCTCTCTAAAGGGCTGGGGGCATCAGAGGTGTTTATCACCATGATGTGGCTTTTGCTTCAGGTCTTTTTGTATTTAAATAATGCACGGCATTAGGACCCTCCAGCTGATTTACTTGATACCCCAGTGTAAGTTAGGAAAGCTGCATTAAACCATTTGCAGCCTGTCAAGTATCCTCATAAACCATGCTCGCTGGAGCACACAACACAAAACGGTCTTTAGCCTGCACCACACCTCTTCATTATACTGGCCTGCACACATGTCATTCTGCTATTCAAACAATTTTTGAAGGACTTGTCAGTCAGCTCTCCAAGAATGAGCAAAGTAAAAGGTTGCTGTGCTTTCTAGAGCTTGTGTCTTCCAGGTGATTGCCTGGGAAGAGCACTTGTGTAGCTTTCTGAAAGCATCAACAGAAAAAAAAAATGACATAACTTCAGGTGCATTCTACCCGTCACCATATCTCCAGTGTACATGAGGGTTGAGTGTCACATGAATGAAGACAGGTAGCAGTTTCAGGGAACAGTGACATAGATGGACAATTTCTCATCGTCTTTCACACCTTTTCAACTTGAAGAATGAGAAGGACAATCTTTAAATATGAGTTTGAGAATTTCATAGTTTGAACACAGTGATGGAGTTATTATTGTTTGTCGTTGCAGTCAAATGTAAAGTAAAACTAAATCACTTGGAAATAATATTTACTGACAGCTATAGGTAATGAAAAAATCCTTCTACTCTTATTTTAAGGCTTTGAAAAAGCACTACAAACAGCAGGGGCTCATTTATGGGCTTGACAGGAAAATTTCTGGCTAACCTCAGTTGCCTTTGAAAAGGAGTTAAATTACTTCAAGGTCACGTATGGAAATACCTAACAACATGCTCTATTTCATTTCGCACAAAAGAAACCTAATAATAAATGAATTGTACTTATTTCTTTATAAATGTAATCTGGAGACATGTTATGCAGAAGAAGGGGAAAAAAGAGATGGGGACTTTATGGTGATTGTTAACAGCGACTGGAAAGGAACAGAGCTGTGGACAGTTTTCTGTCTCTCGCTCTGCTATCCGGGATCCAGCCAGCACTGACATGCAACAATTCTGAGCCTCCCGGCTGTTAGACATGTACTTTTTTGAAGTAATGGAAAAGAAGATTGAGTATTGTGGCTGTTTCACTTGAAGTATAAGTTTTTTTTCCCTTTCCCCAGGAGGAAAACAGAGATTGGCTAATGGAAAAATACCTCACTTGACATTTACCGTAGTTATCATACTTATGAAAAGATCATAAGAGTTACTGAACACTACGTGTGGGAATTAAAGTAGGTAAACTCTTTCAGGGACTCATAAAATGGTATTCTCCTTAAAATCGTATTGCTAAAACTACACAATAGATGCAGCTACTCATCTTAATTATAAAATAAATGATAAAGTATATTGTACTAAGCCTTGATTGAAAAAAAAAAAAAACACTACAAGCTGTTACGTACTTGTAGAAGGACATTGAGACCCTAGAAGGTCAGCAAGCATAGGGTTACAACTGATAGGATAATATTTGTGTGAAAACAACTGGGTACCATTCATATAGCTAAATGGATATCATTTGTATGAGAACAGCTGAGTGGACAGCATGAGTGAGAACACTTGATGGAATATACCAAACAGAAGAGTTCCAAACAAAAGTATAGAAACAGTTGATGGGTTTTGTTGATAAGCTCAATAGCTCCTCCCTCATCCTATATGACCCTCAGTGTATAAAGTCTGAGGTCACTAATAAACTTCGGCTTTCGACCATCAGTCAGAGTCCACGCGTGTTATTATCGGCTCTGTGCACCGAGTCCATCGCTGCAGGATAGCGACATGTACCTATATGTTTAATAAATGATTGAGAGCTATTACCATATACTTTAAGTGATAAGTCATTTAGTAATTTGATTTCTGTTAAGGGGAAAAATCCTACCTTAAAAATATATATATTTCAATAAATATTAATCTTTCATTCGAACCAAGAACTAGACATTGCAAAAATAAGTCATTTAGCCTACTTCCTTTCCTCCAAGCTTTCTATATCCTTCACTATCTTGACAATTATTTCCTGTCCAAAACTATTTTAATACACCTACTACTGTAAAAATCTTCAAAACTTACTTATAATGCAGCTATGACCTATCAACCCTGAAACTATTCTCCACTATATAGTAAAATTTTTAATTTCAGACATAGTCCAAAATCCAAAACAGCTACTGAAAGATGTATATGCCCTATCCAATTTTGTCTTGATTTCCTTTTTAAAAAAAGTTTCTGAATCTGAAGATAATCTGTTTTGTTTCACAAATGTAATAATCAGAGACAACTGTCCCTCCCTCCCTGTCTCCTCTGTCCCTCTATCTGTCTCCTCTCTTTTCTATCAAAAGGTACATTGATTTCTGAGGCTTTTCCATTCTATCCTTCAGCCATAGTATATTTGGCTACATTTTTCTCCACATCCCCATCAGCAATAATCATTTATTGTTTTTAGATATTTGAATAATGGCTATTCTTTTTTTAAAGATTCATTTTCATTGGAAATGCAGATTTACAGTGAGAAGGAGAGACAGAGAGTGACAGAGAGAGTAAGAGTTCCTTCATTCACTCCCCAAAATGGCTTCCATGGCTGGAGTTGAGATGATCTGAAACCAAGAGCAAGGAGGTTCTTCCAGTACCCACGTACAGCGCCTCAAGGTTTGGGGCCATCCTCCTCTGCCTGCCCAGGCCATAAACAAGGAGCTGGATGCAAAATGGAGCATCAGGGACAGAAACTGGTGGCCAGATGGAATCCTGGCACTTGTAAGGAGGAGTATTAGCCAATTGAGCCATTGCAACAGTCTCCTGCATAATGGCCATTCTTATTGAGCTAAGGTAAAACTCACTATGATTTCCCTGAGTAGTTTAAACACAAAGTCCCCACTCTACCAACAACTGATCTACCTTCTTTTGTTTATAAGATTTATTTAAATTTATTGTAAAGTCAGATATATAGAGAGAAGGAGAGAGAGAGAGAGAGGAAGATCCTCTGTCAATTCACTCCCCAAGTGGCAAAAATGCTTGGAGTTGCTCCGATCCAAAGTGAATCTCCCACACGGGTGCATGGTCCTAAGGCTTTTGTCACAAATGACGAAACAAAATATGAGTATCTTCCTATGGAAAAAACACTTATTTTAAAATATAAGTGAAGCTATTAGCCTCACATGGTAGCATTAAGATCTTTAAAAGGAATTATGCTCCTTTTAAAGGAACATAATGACACGTAATGTTTCACTTTTTGTAAAGATATGTTTATTTTAGCGTTTGTTACAGAGAGAGGAGTTACAGAAGTAGAGAGAGAGATCATCCCTTTGATAATTCACTACATAAGTGGACACAATGGCCAAGGCTGGACCAGACCAAAACCAGGGGCCAGGAGCGTCCGGCAGGTCTTCCATGCCAAAGGCAGGGGCCCAAGCACTTAACCTGCTGTGCTGCAGTGCCAGCCCCAGTAATATGATGTCTAGAAGCATCTTTCAACAAAATTCTGCACCATATTGCCCAGAAATGAGCAGTTACACATATGCTAACAAGGGTAAAAGTTTAAAGTGTTTCTAAAAAAGCCAACAATATAAAGAAAAAATGCAGTGTTATCAGCTACTAACTGTAATTCATTTTGAGTTAATGGAATTTTTCCTTATAAGCGTATGACCTGATTACTTCCACAAAACAGTTCATTTATCTATGCATACATTGCAAGAGTAGGTTATGTATATAAATGAACCAGCCTAATTAAGGGGTTTTATCTGTAACCCATATTAAGCCATTTAATTACATTTTATCAACATATTTAAATAATTATCTATGAACTATACTACAGAAAAAATTCAGAATATTAGAATGTGTGTTCTATAAGGAATAAGTTTTGAACATGTTTTAATGCACGGTAGTTTGCCTTTCGAAGGTCACTGTTGAAACAGGTCAGAGGGCAGTCTTGTTTTTATTAGTAGGACAATCTAGGTTGTTCACAAACTACATGGGACAAACTCTGAGATCCTGTAAATTTTGAATACTGTGAAATGAAACATAGTGCCTTGGCTGTGAGGGCTTGGTACAGAAGTATGTTTCAGTCACTCAAATGCATCCCATGCAACACAGTGCAAATATTCTTGTCACACTAAAAGCATACTGCTCACCAAAGGGCTAGAGATCTCCCAGATGGAAGTAATCTTTAAAAGCTTTAGTGATTATGGTCACCTTTGCAGATCGTCTTTCGAGGGACATTGTCAGACGGATGAACCCTTAGGTAGGTGTGACTCAGAAGCAGTCACATCCCCAGGAGGAGCTCTGGTGACGTGAACACCCTCAGAGGATGCGTAGAGGCACTCAGAACACAGCTGACGCACGGCCTTGGTTTCACAGGAATCATTCATTTATTACCTAGGGAACTCTTCAACTCACAGAGACCTACCGTCCCAGTTGCAACGGGAGAAGTAATTAATGACCATGTCCCTTCCCCCATTGCTCTAGTGCTGTCCTCCCAACATGCAACCCTTATTACTAGGCTGAAGGCATGAATCACTGACATAGTATCTGAAAGCAGAATAATGCTTTAAAATCTTCATTCGGCTACTCATCAGACATGAGAGGAAGAGCTAGAAGGGATAAAATAATCAAGATAAGACATCCCTGTCTTAGTGATGCAATGATAAGTGGGATCTCAGAGTGCAATGTGTTGAGCCTATCTTTGCCAGCCTGAGCCACCGTGTCAGGAATTAAAATCAAGCTCCACAGAGGACAACATAAAATGCAAGGACAAAATTACCAAGCTTTATGTTCTTTTAAATTAGCAGGGGGGTTAAATTAGCCAAATTTAAAAAGGCATGAAAAGACTTTCAATACCATAAAAAGGCAAGAAGTTAGAAGTGACTGTTTGACTTTTTCCATCGAGCACAGTAGGGAGTTCTCAGTACAGAGCACCTGTAAATTTTTGCTTAGTGGCAGAATTTATGGAAAACTGTTGTCAGAGGATACAAGCTCTGGTGAGGATGCCTTTTTAGCACTTTCTGTACTCGCTCAAAAAAAAAAAAATAGGGTTTTAAGCTGATCTTTCACTCTTATTTTAATACAATTAAATTAAATTTAAGTTGCATTCTTATGAATCAGGTTCTTACATCTGCCATTGTCATTCTTTTGTTCGCTGTAGCATCTTAATATTCCTCAAGGTATATCCCTCTTCTTTTTTAGGTTATGAAACTGTATTACAATGCGGAAGAATCTGCTTAGGAGATACACAACTGCGTGTCTACAATACCCGAGCCATTACAACAGTAACAAGAGATTCACCTGCAGGATGATAAGACAATAAATTAACCTACTGTGTCCACTTTGGCCATGTGGTCTCTACCCCCACCCAGGGGGGGCTTGCCCAGCAAGCATTAGGCAGATAGAGAAGTTTAACACTGCTGACATATGTGGTTTTGTACCACTGTGTATCAGCCCTGCCATGAACAGTAGATTGGCAAGACTATTTGCTATTCATTTCTACCAGGGACATGTAGGGCTTAATTACATAAGGTATTAAAATAATATGAAATATATATTCATGATTTTAATGAAATTTTAAGTGAGATAACACACCTAGACTTGTTAGATAAATGGCTGACATTACATGATTGCGGAGTTATGTTATGTAAAATTATTAGATAGTTTCAGAATAAAAAAGAAAGAAGGGGTCCGACGTGAGGGCCTAATGCCTAATTCTTGCCTTGTAATTACCAGGATCCCATATAGGTCCCAGTTCCTGTCCCAGCTGCTCCACTTCATATACACCTCCCTGCCTGTTGCCTGGGAAAGCAGTAGAGCATGACCCAACGCCTTGGGACACTGCACCTGTGCCAAAGACCTGGAAGAAGTTCCTGGCGTCTGTCTTGGGATCTGCTCAGCTCTGGCCATTGTGGTCAGCTGCAGACTGAACCAGCAGATGGAAGATGTCTCTATCTCCTTCTCTCTCTAAATCTGCCTTTCCAATAAAAAAAATCTTAAAAAAAAAATAGGAAATAAAGACCAGCGTCAGAGGAATGTATGTGATGATATGTTGTGTGATTTTCTCATGCAGTTATTCTTGTTGTCAGATAGTATAAAGCCCCTTCTCCCTTAGGGAAATAAATAACGCTTACATTTCAAATAAGTACTTCAAAATAGCGAGCTGAATAGGAACATAATCCCCTTATGGATGTGATGCTAAATTTCAGGACAGTTATGCTAACTCCTGGTCATATTCTATTTCGAAGCAACTTGGGTGAAGGTCCGCTTATGTACACTCATCAGTAGCATGCCATTTGAAGCACCTGCACTAAAGCTGTAGTAATTGCCTTAACCCCAGGCAAAAAAAAAGCATATAAAATTTAAAAATAAAAATGTATTTAAGTAGTTTTGTGTTTCCCACATCAGCACAGGCAGACTGTATTAGGTTCGTATTGTTCAAAATACATAGTGGCAATGAAGATGTATTTGAGTGGAAGATTAGAACCAATTTGCAACATTAACAATATTTTAATGATATAGAAACTGTAATGCAAGTCAGTACTGGAAAATAAAATACATTATTTGTTTTTCAGTTTCAAAAGTATTATTTCTATTGAATAGAGCCTTTATCATATATTTTAAGTTGATGTTACTTGTTTTTCTACAAAGAAAAACAATAATAATGTTAATTTCTTGGCCTGCCAAGTAATAGAGTTTTAAAGGAAAATAATTTATAATATATAATTAAACCTTTTCCATGCTAAAAAAAAGTCTCCGACATGATCACTTATATTTATTTAAAATGTCCAGTAGCGAACACTCTGTTAAATGAGGTGGAGTGTGCTAGTTATCCAGCCTTCCTTGGAGGCGAGCAGGATCTCTAACTTGAGATACACACGCCAGTTGGAAACACAGTGACTGCACACATATATGTCCACTCCACGCAATCTGAAGAAAAGCAGATCAACCTATTTCACATCTGAAAATATTGGGATGTCTAATCTTGGCTGAAATATCCTCTTTTCCTCCAGACTTTTCTTGTTTGCCATTATTTCCAGAGTCTTCAACCTTCAGGTTAATCTTACATCAAACATGTCCTTTTCACTGACTGCCCTTTCCAAAGGCAAGTAGACAGAGTGGGAAAAGGGAGTTTCCTCTTCCTTGGGTTATTCATTTGTGCTGGTATTAGAAAATCTTCAATTCTATTCTGCATCGGTTTTAGATTACAGGGCACTTTCGAGTATTGCATTTACAGCCCAAAAGAGCTCCCAGGTTTATACACAGGAGGAATTTCAAATCAAGATCGTAATAGTATGTGTCTTGTTTGCACTGGGCTGTGATACGTTATATTTACCTTTTCATTGTTTTCTAGGTCTCAAATTACCTACACATAGAACACGAAATCATTTAACCATCATTTATTCCCTTCCTTTTAGTACTATGTTCACCAAAGTTATATGAATATTGATAAGGACGACTATTATACATTTATTAATGCCTTTGGCACGACTAGTTTGTACTGATATATTTTGGAGGAGTTCCCAAGGTTTTACTATTTAGAGTAATATTACTATGAAAATTTTGTACTTTTCCTTCAGCATAAATTTGCAAGCATTTTCTCTAAGGCGTCTGATTATGTCACAACTATAGAACAAAAATTTCAACCTTTTCTGGACAATATTATTTAAAGATATTGTACTTTCCTGCTATTCTCAGTGTGTACTGTTTTACTGGTTTATCTACTTCCCAATATTTAATATTGTTAGCTTCTAAATTTTCCAAATTGGTGTAATTACACCTCTGGCTTTCTGCTGTACTTCCTTAATTTCCAGTAATTTTGAGTAGTTTTTCTTAGGTGTACTGAAAATAACAAAGAAAAGAAGTAGCATGTGGACTTTTGATTTTAAATAATTTGCCTCTTTTTTTAATCCATCTACTTATATTGGAAAATCATATACACAGAGAGGAGGAGAGACAAAGAGGAAGATCTTCTCTCTGCTCATTCATTCTCCAAGTGGCTGCAATCACTTAGTCAGAGCTGAGCTGATCTGAAGCCAGGAACCCGGAGCTTCTTCCAAGTTTCCCATGCAGGTGTAGGGTCCCAACACCTTGGGTTGTCCTTAATTGTTATCCCAAGCCACAGGCAGGGAGCTGGATGGGAAGAGGGGCACCCATATGGGATCCCGATGCGGGCCAGGTGAGGACTTTAGCTGCTGGGCTACCACGCTGGGCCCATAATTCCCTCTTGTATGGGGCTAGTATGATAATCTTCCCATTTTTTCATTCTGTACAACACGCTAGTTTTTGGCTCCCTGTGCGTCTAAATAGCCTCTAGCTCATGATTAGCTCTTTGTTGGACAGTTATTGGCTATATGCTGCCTACAAGTGTCTTTTTATTTGTTTATTTGATTTTTATTACATCTTGAAATAAAGATAAATGCATTATTCTATTTTAGAATACTTAACGTTTGGAATTTTCCATTAAGATCCATTTACAAAAATGTTTTTATCCATTCTGGATTATCTGCACGTCTGCCTGACTCCTGTATGCTTCCTCTTCCCACTCTTTCTGACTTCGCTCCAAAGTCTGTTTTAAGAAAAAGTAGATTCAGAATCTTTGGATATTTTATTAAATTAAGGATATCTCTGAATGGTGTTTTTCATATATATCATTTAGAAGCATTTGAGATAATTATATAGAACACATAAATACATTTCTATACAATCTAAATTATACTATATAAATTATTATAGCGTATAACTTTTAATATACTGCAATTCTTAATTATGTATACCATATTATTTATTTATGTTTGTATTTATGTATGTATGTATTCATTTATTCCTAGACTTCTCTTATGCAACTAAATATGAGTCTCCATGTTCGTAAACAGATACACAAACACAATTTTCTTTTGCATACTATAGTACAAGATGTACATGTTATTCTAAACTGACGATCTTACAGTTAGAAAATGTAGGACCCTCAAACTGACTTAACCAAAATCATTCACTCAGTACCACCATTTCTCTGAATAAAATATGGAAGCCCAGGATCCAGTTAGTAACTTATGGTGTTGTATGACCGCATAGCAATAGATTAGCAGCCCACACTGTTGGTAAAGTTGAATCCATTTTAACCTCCTTTGAAATCAAAGACACTTTAACTGCCATGAATGAAACCTAAGAACTCTGTTAACTCGCCTCATCTTCGTTCTGAGATCTGATGCTTTTGGAGACTGGCTTCCTGATGACGAGCCTGTCTTTGCTCTCTGGGGCAGAGGACGGCTCTGGTCCCTGGATTTTAGGTGACCATAAGTGGGGTGTGTCAGTGGCTTCATGGGCAACTTTTACACTGTTCATTGGAGATAATTCAACGCATCATTTAGATTTACTTCATAAAAATACAACATTACTACACCAGTATTCATCCTGAAAATTCACTGGTTGTAAAAGAGTCCATCCATTCAATGATCATACATGCTTATCCTATCAAATATTATTCAATTAAATATGATTATTAATTCTCATTTTCAGATTTTAAAAAGACTTTAAGAGTAAATTAAAAGTCAGCAAATTAGGTTCATATTAGATTGGCTATAAAATGTATTAGAGAGATAGAGGGAAAGAGAGAGAGAGAGAGAGATATGACGATGATGGTGAGGAGAGTTAGACCCAGATAGATAGTACATAGGCAAAAGGTGACGGGAGATTTCAGTTGAGTTAGTGCTACGATTGCTTGTTATCACTCCCTGTTCAGAACAGAAGACAGAATGCACTTATTTGCAAAGGTAGCTTTTTAGCTTTCAACTCCTAACCAGCATTTAAAGTTATGAGAAACTTAGAATTATGCCACATACACTTGTGAGAAGTTGATGACTACTACGTGCAGTTTTTAAATGTCACATTGTCATCTTACGATGATGTGTACTCTGAAACAACCATTGTAGCCTTGCTTCATTTTAAGACAACTGAGCAGAATCATCAATGCTCATGTTATGGGAATTTAGGTGCCTTCACAAAAGTTGAGGAAAACACCAAGAACTTCAGAGGCAAATGCAACAAAACATCATACAAGGTTGGGAAAACATGTGGTCCAAGTAGTTCGACACTGTTTCATGGAAATTTTGCTACTGATTCTTTATGAATTCTAATTAAATAAAGGAGCATCTTTATATAACAAAGGAATCCAGAACTGTCTTCTTTGGCTTCCATGAAGCTGTCATTGAAAGGTTACTGATATCTTTCTATTTTATTTCAAAGCTGGACTAGTGGAACTATTGTGCTTTCAGTAATACCACATTAAAAACCTCATAAAACTTGTTCTCCAGAGATAGGGAAGAGGCTAAGAACATAAAAAAAATAGTTAACACAAGTTGAAGAGCATGCTTCAAACTACTAAATTGTCCTTCAGTTACATTCTCAATGTCCCAAGTTTTTGATGTTTAGGAACAACTGAAATTAGAACTATCATAGACAACTAAAATATAAATTATTTGGAAATCTCTGCATTTCTACAGATCACAGGTATTTTTGATTAAATGTATTATTGGTTATTTGAGAATCTATGTACATGAATTTCTTATTTCTATTGCATCTGTTTTATGAGTTGTAATTGATACTTCTTTTCTCTTTGTATTTACCACCTTCAATTAAAAAAACTGATTGAAAACGCTCATTTTTATAGAAATATATTTTTAAGGTTTAATTCTTAATGTAAAAATACTATCGCTTCAGCTATTACTATGTTATAACCATTCCGATTATTTTTTTATTTTAAAAACATTCAACTATTTTTCAAGCCTGAGTTCTGAGTTACAGACAGGGAGTCAGAGAGAGAGCTTTTATCTGGTGGGTGACTCTGCAGACAACTGTACCAGCCAGTGCTGAACCAGGCAGGTTCTAATCCCAGCAGCGCCGCTTCCCACTCAGCTCCCTGCTCACAATCTAGGAAAGCAGAAAGGATGGCCCAAAGTCTTGGGACCCGAACCCCCCTGGGAGACCTGGAAGAGATTCCTGACTCCTGACTCAGCTCTGGTCATTGCAGCTGGTTGGGGAGTGAATCAGCAGACAGAAGATCTTCCTCTCTGTCTCTCTTCCTCTTTGTAGATCTGACTTTCCAAAAAATAAATAATAACAATCTTAAAAATAAAGAAAAGAAAACCTTTGCCTTGATTCAGTATTACATTGGCAAAACAGTGAGACTCAGTATCAAATTATACTGAGAATATTTCTGTAAACAGAGGTAAACATTCTTTTATCAATTGTTTGGGTTTCATCAGGTACTATTCATGTAGTAGTTGTCACAAAACAGTTTCTTTTTTTTTTCAGTATTTTTTCATAATGATTTTAAGTCTCCAAATAAGAAAGATACTTTCTTGGGAGTCTTCACTTCCAAGTTTTTTTCTGTTTAGCTAATGACAACGGAAATGCCTTTTTCTCTGCTTCTGTAGTGTATTGCAGAAAAGAGGAAGTAATGAATCTTGATATATTTGTAGAACTTTAAGTCATTGCAACTATTGATGTTCAAATATTTTATCTTTTGCACATGAAACCTTTCAGGTTGGAGCACAGCTTATTCTGACCTGACCTCCACAGTCTCTTACCCAGATTGCTTTCTGTGTGGCAAACTGTTTCAGGGTCTTGGAGTATGAATCCTGTTTCAGATTTGAAATCAATCATCTCCCCATCCAGAAAGAATCTTTTACCTTTGGTTGCTGTGACAGTTCATTTCCCATTGTTAGGAAAAATACCTGCAGCTGGGTACATTCTAAGGGAACAAATTTATTTAGCTCATAGATTTGGGCACTGAACCCTCATGATCAGGTAACTTCATCATTTCAGTTTCAGGTGAGGATCTCATGGTAGAGGCCAGCAGGGTAGGAGTGCAAGCAGCAGGAAGTGCAGGTGGTGGTGGGGAGTCAGGCTCACTCATTCTCTCCAGTGGGAGGTGATGGGTCTATGGAACTACTTTAGCATCTACTGATGGCAGCACCTCCTGCAAGCTTCCAGTAACCTTTAGTCTCAGCAAGGTCAGGCCACCTCCTTCCTGACCTTAACTCTTAGGCTCATCACCTTCCAATTTTGTCCCACTTGGAACAACATTCGCCACATAAAGCTTGGAGGGACACATCCTAGCCAAACCTCAGCAGTTGGGTTGCAGCCTGAGGATACAAGTACTCATTAGGAAGAATTTATCCTTGTTTCTAGGCTTCTCCTTGACTAGTTCCAGGAACTACTATTTTATATGACGGCATATTACTTTTTTCCCAAAAGATACAATAGATTCCTGTTTAAAAGTCCAAAATAGATTCAGCACTGGAATCTGAGCTGCTTTGGTTTGAATCTGTCATGTATACACTTGAACCTGTGAAGCTGTCGAGTAAATTTGCTCTGTAAGTGACTCTCAGTCCAAGAACCAATCTGGTACCCGTACCTAATGAAACAACACCACGGACACCAAAAGCCACTACATCCCAACTCTCAGAGGTACTTGTTAATACTCTTGATGCAGGCTAAACAGAAAGTGGTACTGTATCCTTCAGACCCAGAAAATGCACCAGAGCTGAGTAATAATCAAAGATGAACTTAGAAGAAAGAAGAAATCTTTCCCAGTGAAAAGAACTCCACAGCACAGGGGCAATCAATGACTTAATAGTTACAAACATGTCAAAATAGGGACAAAATAATCAAGAGAAATCAGAGAAATTGATGCTTCCCAAACCAAAATATTTAATCCATTCTTTTACTTTTAAGAAATACATTTATGAAATGATGGAAATGAATTAAATTAAAACAAAATAATCATTTCTTCAAACTGAGATGTGAGGGAATAGAGGTGAACAATTCAATAAACTCAGGAAATTCATTCCTCTGCATAAGCTTCAAAATTGCATGCATCAGAAGGAAGAATTTGTGAACTGGAAGACAATCTTTTGAAATCAGATTGTATAGGAAAAATTAAATGAGAATAACAGAAGAATCGCTAAAAAACGTAAATTTCACCAACAGGGAATCAAACATTGACATTATTGGAAGCCAAATGGGAAAAGGGCTGCAGGGAGAGGCAAAGGTTAATTAAGAAAATAACATCCAAAAATTTACAAATGTCAGGGATAGGAATTGGAATCTAGATGCCCCAAGTGAATCAAACCAAAAGATATTCTTCACAAGGGACATCACAATCAAAATATCAGAAGTGAAAGACAAACAGAGATTTTAAAACAGCAAAAGAGATGTGTCAGGTCACGTATAGGGAAATAAAGATTGGACTTATAGGAATTTCAACTAAACAAGTCTTGCAGGTAAACAATCAAAAACATGTCTTCACATCTACAAAAATAATGCAAGTATTATATATGATATAATCATCCTTGAAAAGTGAATAACAACAGCTTTCAAAGACAAGCAAAAAACTGAGGGAATCTCACACTCAAAGGGTGCTCACCAGGGGAACAATGGTGCAGAATCAAACAGAAAAACTTCACACTGCTGCATCTCTTAACTCAATTTAATTAGTTATTAACCCCTCCCCCAAAATTAAAAGGCTCCACAAAGTATATTTTCCTAATATTGGAACATAGAAAAATCACAAAGACAAAAACACCATCTTGTGCAAACTCTTAAGAATTTTATGAACAGTAAAACTTGAACTGCATTTCACAAAAGTGGATACCAAATCAGCAAGTGGTGTATTAAAGATGTTTAACTTCTCAAGTCAGCGGGAGAACTAGAAATAAAGCCAACATATTATTGTGCTGCACGTTTACAACAATGCAAACAATGAAAAGACAATGCAAATATTCCTGAAAGGACACTGAGCCTCTGGAATACAGGCAACATCATGTATAAAACATCACAACCTCTAGGGGAAAGATTGTTGTCAGTATGTATTAGCGTTGAATATATACATGCCTCACGCCTTAATCACTCCATGACTCGCTGTATATCCAACTGGAATGTACATGAATATCACCACAAGAAATATCAGTGGCTGCAACGGCAAAGCAAAGCCCAACCACCGCATACTAACTGACCCGTTGTCACGCACTGCCTGTGGTGTATTCACATGAAGCAGAGTACACATCGAAACTGGAGCACTGTCCACTCACCTGCCCCTGCCACACATCCTCAAACCTGGGGGAACCTCCGGAACAAATACGGGAGCAGAAACAAATATAGTAACAGAAGAGATTTTCGCACTAGGCATCAGCTCCACAAACAGGCAAAGTCCTCTTGTTAGGAGTATCAAGGGGGGGGTTTGGGGTGGTTGGTAACTCACAGGATGAAGGAGGCTTCTGAAGCCTCAGTATGCATGTTTTATGTGAGTGCTGCATAAAACACAGCACTTATTTGGCAGAAGTCCATAAAAATACCTAAGGTGTTCTGCAAGTAGTTCATACACCATGAAATACTTCAAAGGCATAACTGTTTCCACTTATCAGATTTCTTTGCAAAATCGTTGTTTTCTGCCTCTCTGTCTATGTCTCCCTCCCTCTCAGTTTGATATGTCTACTAATAAGTCGTGCTGTTGGCATTTTACAGTTATATCTCAGAATGTCTACACTGCCTGAGATGCTGGCCTGCCATAGAAGTACCAGTCTTGGTCCTAGGTTCTACACTTTTAACATAGCTCCATGCTAAAGTGCCTGAGACAGCCACACACACACACACACACACACACACACACACAAATTATGATGTGTACACACATATACACAGATGGGGAAATATGTTTCATGCCAAAAAATACCAACAGTTCGAAAAATACCAACAGTTCCATATAAATATTTTTCAATGAAAATAATTTCCCTCATAAACAATTTCTGATTTTATAGCTGATCACTCAGTGCATAATTCTTGTACTTTTATAGTATAAGTGTATAAATCCTTAATAACTTTTCTTCTCTGGTTATAAAATTGTGAACATTAAAACTTGCATAAAGCAGGCCATAAGAATGTTTTATTATTTTGAATATATTTCTGGGGTTGAAGAAATTAAAAAATCAAGGTCAATGTAGTTATCTTTGCTTTTAATACCCAGGGACATTAAATTTATTTGTTTGAGAGTAGATTCATTTTAAAGATTGATTTTTTTTATCTCTAAAATTTAATCATTAAGCTTCACTAAATCAAATACACACAGCTTTCTAGTAATCAATCAAATTTACCCCTTAAATCATGATAAAATGTTGTAGATAAGTATGAGTGTATATACATGTGTGAGTGAGTATGGACACAATTGCAATTAAGATAAAACATCCTCAGTGCTTTAATCAATAATTAGATATACTTAAAAAGTGTGATTTGTTTTGAACTTTATCCATGTTTAATTTTAATATATGTGTTATACCATATGCTATCTGGATTGCTAATTAATTTTTGTTTGCAGCCTTGATAATACTTTCTTTTTATGTTTAGTAGTATTAGTCTAGTTAAAATACAGCATTCTTTAAGCCCGGTGCAGTAGCCTACTGGCTAAAATCCTGGCCTTGCACACAATGGTATCCAATATTTGCATGGGTTAGTGTCCTAACACTTTGGAAAAGGCAGGCCGGCTTTTCCGAGGGGTTGGGAGCAGGGATTGGTGGAGCAAAGCCTAAGCATTCAACACAATATATTTCTCTGTCTCTCCCTGTGTCTCTCTGCCTTTTGAGTAAATTATAGAAAATACCTATAGAAGGTTTTAGGAAAAGTTTTTAAGATGGAAGTTTTCTAACAGCACAAAATTAGAACTAGCGATGGACATTAAGTAGTCACCACGAAACTTCACGAATGTCCAAGTCGATAGTTGCATATACTTAGTGTATACTTCATAAATCACAAACGTGAGGCAAATGGAATGGGAGACACTCATGGTCAGAGGCTGCTTTCCGAGTCTGAAGTCATAGCTGGTATGTTCATATTCTTGAGGTGTTAATTGTATTAATACTAAAAATAGAAAAACTATCATGCTGAATGGTTTATCATCTAATAGCATTAGGAATTTTATTTTGGTATATGTCTGTTTCTGGTACAGGGATAAATTGAAGAAGTTTTTCAACTTGATAATTCATTCTCCGAAAAGTTCAAGTAATACCAACGACAGCACATTTTACAAGCTTTTCTAACAAGAGTTACACCAATTTCGCTAAGTTCCAATTATAAGTAGTAGTAATCAAAACATCTGATTATGTAAGGCAGCACAAACCGAAACACTCAGTGTGAGCAAATAACAGTTACACTCATTGCCACCATACCTTCGAATGAAGTATCTGACTACAAATGAAACACAAAAACACAAGGCAAAGACTGGATGTTGTAAAGGAAAGGATCATTGTGTTGTCATGGGAGACACATGAAAGACAGGTAGATGCAGAATCAGATTGTAAGGGCAGACAAAGACTGGCCAAGTGAAAGATCACACCTTCATAATGTCTACCATGGTCACACATCACTCCCAGCAAGGACGCCCATGTTCACTTTCCCCGTCTCTCATCACTTAAACAAAACAGACTTATCAACGACGAATTATTTTGCTTACTTTATGAAGAGAGGCTTGTTGCAACGGTTTGTTTTCTTCTGTTATGGTCAGCCCCTATCTGATAATTCATCCAAAAAGCTACTCAATCTACTCCCTGCTCTTTCTTTCACTATTCTACCTTCAGGAATCTTTCGTTTTGTTTCGTTTTGTATTGCATCTAATAGCTTGACTCCTTCAAGAGCAGTATTCTTAAAATTCTCTTCTATTGCTACTTCTCTTTGTCTGGACACTGTGCTACAAAGCCTTAGCAATTAAAGTTCAACTTGAAGGATAAATCAATTTTAAGAGACTCAATACCTGATGATGCTGGGTTCTCTCACATAGGAACTGTGCTATGTTTCCATGTAAATAAGTCTTCTTATCAGTCAATGTTTTAGGATAAGGGAAATACACATTATTTTCAGAAATGCTCAACCTTTTTACAATATGAGTGAGCAACATTTTGGAAAATAACTCATCATGAAACTCTTCAGTAAGATCTACTCCTAAGAGCACTACATTTGGGTATTACTTGACATGTCTGATTTTTTATTGGTATTATTTATATAATCACTTAATTTTGAAGAAATTGGTGTGCATTATACATGTTGGTAAGCTTATTTCAATATCTAGGAAGAGTTTTGGTAGGATTTCAAGACCAGAAATTCTTGCAAAATATTGAATGAAAATGGTGAGACAGGCACTGTCATTGTGGTGCAGCACGTTAAGATGCCAAGAGTCTTCACTGCTCCATTTCCAATCTAGCTCCTCGCTAATGTACCCAAAAAAACTGGACAATTTCTGAAGCACTTGGGGCCCTGCCACCCACTTGGGAGATCAGCATGGAGGGCTAGCTCTTGGTTTTAACCTGGCCTATCTCTGCCCATTGCATTCACTTTGGGAAAGTGAGCCAGCACACCAAAGAATGATCTCCCATATCTCTCCTTTCTTTCCTCTCTCTCCCTTGCATGCACACCTGTGCTCTGCCTTTCTAGCAAATAAAGTAAACCTTTAAAAAATAAGTTTGGTGAGAGAGAGAATCTTGGTTCATCTCCACCCTTACAGTGTTTCACCACGGTGCATGAGCCTGCCTGTGATATTTTTTGTAGGTGTTCTTTAACAAGTTGAATAAAGACCTAATCTATCCTTACCTGGCTAACAGTCTCTGGATTGAATGGGTAGTTAATTTTGCCAAATGCTTTGTCCACATCTATTAAAATGATCATAGATTTTTACAGTCTGATAACATAACAGACTATATCAGCAATTTTATGTGTAAGGACAATTTTTATAGCTGGGATGGTTCCAAATTAGTCAAAATGAATTATCATTTTCATATACTGCTGTGAATGAATTAGGAAAATTTTCTTAAAATTTTTTTTTACATATAATAGCATAAGGGACACCATCTACAGTTTTCTTTCTGGTTTCTATTTTTATGTTTTATATATTTGAGAAGCAGAAAGGCATAGATAAAGAAAAAGTCAGACATGCACAGAGTTCTTATCCACTGGTTCACTCCAGAGATGCCCAAGAGTTCTACACTCAATCCAGGCATCCCATGTGGGCAGCAGAGACTCAACCACGTGACCCCTACCTGCTGCCTCCCAGGGTAAATAGGAAGTTGGGATTGGGAGTGGAGTTTGGACGTGAACCCATGCATTCTGATAAGGGATGTGGATGTTTTATCACTATACTAATTGCCCTCTTCCAGTATTCTTTTTCTTAACCTACCTTCCTCTGGTTTTTATTCGAGTATATTGATTCTTAATCAGCATTCATAAAGGATTAACTTCTATTCACATTTCTTAGCATTTTGTGAGTTTAAGATTACTTCTTTGCTTAAGACTGGGTAGAAATTCATAGAGAAAAGATGTGAGATTTCAGTGTTTGGGGTGTCAGATAATCTGAAGCAGTGATTCAAATTTTTTATTACTGAGAAGGCTACTTGAATTAGCTCTAAATTTTAATGGAAACGTGGTTGCTTTTTTTTGTCCTTTAAATAAATCTATTAATTTTATCTTTGTTGTAGCATTTATTGTTAGGAAGCTTTCCACAATATCAATTAGTTATTCTTTAAGTGGCTCTTAAATGTGTAGTGAAATAATTTACTCTTGATACTGGTAATTTGTTTTTTTCTCTATTTCTCATCTGTGTTGCCAAATATTTACCATTTTTTGACATTCTAGTAAAGCAGATTTTACTTTGATTTTTTTTCTACTTTGATTTTTTCCCTCATTTTTTCTCTGATGTTTACTACTTCCTTTTTCTATTGTCTTTGAGGTGTGTTTTTTCCTACTCTTTGAAACAGGAGTGCTCGCCTCCGCAGCACATATACTAAACATTGGAACAATACAGAGAAGGTTAGCATGGCCCCTGTGCAACGACGAAGCAGGCAGTTGAGGATCTGGTTTCAATACTATATTGCTTTTCTGTGAGAACAGTAAGTGCTATGTATTTCTCTCTAACACAGCTTTAGTGTTATCCCACACATTCGATATTAACTGCTCTTTTTTTAAAAAATAATATGTTATGTCTTTTCTATTGTAGATTGTGCTGCTGTAAATATAGGATTACGGATCCCTTTCTCATACGCAGGCTTCATTTCTTTTGGATATACTCCTAGAAGTGGGATAGCTGGGTCACATGGTAGATTAATTTCAGTTCTCTTAACATTCTCTGTATTGACTTCCATAGTGGTTGTACTTGTCTATACTTCCACAAAAAGAGGAGAAAATAAAGAAATTGTGTACAGCTACCTCATGGACTGCTAATCAACCATTAAAAAGAATGAAATCCCACCATTTGCAACAAAATGGTCCCAACTGGAAAACATTATACTCAGTGAAATAAGTCAATCCCAACAGGACAAAGATATATTCTCTCAGATACAAGGCAACCTTCATGCAGAATAAGAGATTAATAGATTTTGAATACTTTTTTCCCAACATTTCTTGAGTTCTGATATGTTTGTTTTTACTTTCACTCCTTCAAACAAAAGTTTTTTTATTCTTATTAATTTCCTCACCGACTCCTGGGTCATACAGTAGCATCGTTTTCTTCAAGAAGGATTTTTTTTTTAAAGATTTATTCATTTTATTACAGCCAGATATACACAGAGGAGGAGAGACAGAGAGGAAGATCTTCCATCCGATGATTCACTCCCCAAGTGAGCCGCAACGGGCCGATGCACGCCGATCCGAAGCCGGGAACCTGGAACCTCTTCCGGGTCTCCCACACGGGTGCAGAGTCCCAAAGCTTTGGGCCGTCCTCGACTGCTTTCCCAGGCCACAAGCAGGGAGCTGGATGGGAAGTGGAGCTGCCGGGATTAGAACCGGCGCCCATATGGGATCCCGGGGCTTTCAAGGCGAGGACTTTAGCCGCTAGGTCATGCCGCCGGGCCCTCAAGAAGGATTTTGAGCCTTCTTTGTGAATTGAACCTTTCCCTCCATGGTTTACTTTCATTTCTCTTTTCCAGCACATGTGCATTTTTGCAGCTATGACTCCCACATGTGTTACACTTGCTTGAGGATTAAAATTTATTTCTGTTAACTTTTGATTCTGGAACTTAAATTTGTGTTTAGATCCATATTATGCTTGGAAGTCATTTTTATTTTGATTGATAAACTTATTCTTTTGGTTTCTGTGTGTCTAAGAAAACTGTAGAGTTCCTGGCTCCTGGTACAAGCCTGACTCGCTTCCTGCTGGTGCAGCTCTGGGAGGTGCAGCCACTTGGAGAGTGAACCAGGGAAGATTGCTCTCTATTTATTCCTCTTTCAGTAGGCTTTCCAAATGAATAAACACACATGTGGAAAATAAATTAGCTCACTACTAAGGTGAAACTTTACTCTGCATGTCTGAGGGAGTGGTATAAACTCCTTCCATATCCATTTGCTGGCCTGGAGAGTCTTTTCCAGCAGAAAGCTATGCCAGTGATGGGCTTCCATGTACCGGTCCCCACCCTTCAGAGGTCACTTGCTTTTTACATGTGACGTCCAATGTCTTGTATATTATTTGCTCATTTTTTGTTATCTCAAATGGAAGGATGTATTTCACTTACATGTTTTTGATTCACTCTTTGCCAAGCAAAGAAGTCCTAAACTCAATTTACTTCATCCACAAATACAATAAATTTGAACCACAGAGAGGAATGGCCGGTAATAGTGGGGACTGAAAACTTTAAAATGATTCATTTTTCAAGAACCAGAGGATGCAACAGTAATAATCGTATAAAAGAATTGGTTTATCTCTTGAGTGAACTAAATATTTACATTTGTAATACCTGGTAATTGTCTATTTATGAATCTTGTTTCAGATACAGGCTATAACATAGACTGGAAATAATATATACTACTGCAACTGCATTTCAAAGAAACAACACAATATGATGGAAATACATATCCGGAAGTCATAACTTTCATTCTCGGAGAGGAAAATGCGAATAAGAAATACATCACTGCCTTTGAGAAGTGACTGAAAGAAATTCTACAGCAGAACTCTTTGAAAAGTGCCCGCAGGGTTACCTGTTTGATAACTGATGATGCAGTATGCCCAAGTAACAAAACACTAAAACAACAGGGTACTGCTTTAAGGCAAAAAAAAAAAAAGTGTTACCCTTTTCCCTTTTCTCATATGGGTTCTCCTATGGGTCAATCCAATGTGACCACAAGTCAACTGAAATTTGAGAAAGGGAAGTGTCAGTGAATGCAGACACCTGTCACATCGTGTTATGTCAGTCACTGACTCGAAAAGACACAGCAAACTTTATTGTGAGGAATTTCTTCTCCAGATTTTGTGGTTCAGTGGAACAGGACCATGACCTCATTACTAAATGGACAGAAGGCACCTTTTCTCTCTGTAAGGAAGCCTGATGTGGTCAGAGGGGCATGAAACCTTAGAGGTTCTGCAAACTTCTTGGAGTACCAGGAAATTCTATACACTTGCTGCATCTTGGCTCTGCTGGACACAGAAATTGAATTTCCTGAGAACAATCCAGAAGTGAGGCAACGGTGTCTCTAGCAGGTACTTTCTGTCAGTACATGTTGTGATGATAATTTGCTAATACTGTATTAAGATGATAAAGTTCTGTAATTTTTTTATGTTGTTAGTTTGAAGTTTTGGGCCCAGATTGTCAAATTTGTCATTTAAAAGCTAAATGTGATGATTTAGGAAGAGCTACATGTGTTAAATCTTGATAGTCTTGTTTATTTTGTTACTTTTTTTCTTTACAGTAACTAAATATTTGGGTGTGGTATTCAGAAGCAATCAACACTTTAAAAAATGCTATGCTTGCAATATTTACCTTATGTGTTGCTAGAGATATGACATTTAATGGTTTTATCATGGTAAAAAAATTCTCCGGGTTGATTTTTATCCTAACAGTTAAGCTCCCCATCTTTCACAGAGAATGTTAGTTAGGGATTGGGTTAGGGTTCCATTTCTAGCTTCAGCCTCTGACCTCAGACTCCCACCAGGGTAGACCAGCAGTGTCTAACCAGTGCAGAAACAGCCATGTGGATCCAGGGATTGGGTTCTTGCCTCCTCATGGGTGACCTGGATTGTTTGCCCAGTTCCGGGCTCAGGCATTTTGGGCATTTGGGGAATAAATCAACAGATGAGCGGTCTCTCTGTCATTGTTTATCTCTGTCTTCAGAGACAGTTTATCTCTGTCCTTGTTTCTCAAATAAATTTAAAAACATTAAAGTAATTGTTGTTATAGACTCATCTGAGAGTCAGTTATGAGATGAAATTATTCATAGGCATGATTGATCGAATTATAGTCTGGCAGGTGGTCTGCATTTGTGGAACACTTCAGGAAATTTTGTTTTGTTCCTGAAAGAAACTGTTTCAGTTCTGATTTAAAAACGGAGGTTTTATATGGGATCGTATGTCATTTGTAATGCTCTCTGCATTTTCACTGCGGCCTCACTCAGTAGAGGGGATGTCAGCGTCCTTTCTTAGTGTCCTTTCTGAAGTCTGAAACAGGCAAGATTTGCCTTCATCACTCAGGTGTATCCAAAATGACCAACTTCCCAATGCCATTGGACTAGAGACTAATCCTAACACATGCATTGTGGGAGGAAACACATATTCACGTGCTAGCGCTTCACAGTGTATCCATATGAACTTTTTTGCTCTACTTAGTGCACGTGCCACATTTGCTAATATTCATCAGGCATATCAGTCAATAGACGTCAGTAATCTTTACCAGGCATACAAGTCAATAGATGAATTGCTTTTGAAAGAGGAAATATTGTAAATAAATGAGAAGCCTGTTCTAGAAATTATTGAAGAAATGCTACAACAGAGTGGAATATAAACATTTTGGATAAATACTATGGCTGTGTGGCATGTGACTGCATTTTTTAAAAATCAACTAAGTTTAGTTATTCATAGCAATTAAATCTGGATCGTTGGTCAATATTTTGACTCATTAAAGTGCAAACAGGTCTTGACCATTCAACATTATATTTAATTTTTACATTTTCAAAACTAACTTGATGTTTAGTATACTAACAGTCTTTGTATTTAGAAACATAGGAGAGTGTATAAGAATAAAATCATAACTATCACCTTTCTCATATTTTTCTCTAATTGTCCCCTCTTGTCTATTTTCAGTTTAAACCATCATTGTTCACCTTTACACATTTCCCATTTCAAAATTTTAAATATTCCATTCATCATCTGCATTTTCCTTTCACCAAAGACTTTGTTACTTTATCTGAAGTTGAAGCATAAGTTAAGCACTCCCTTTGCTTTATTCTCATTCCTTTAATTCTAAAACCAAATTATCTGTTCTTGTAGAGACGTGTCCCAAAGAAGTTTACCACATGGTTGAGGAAAAAAAATACCAGGACAATTTATTAATTATGTGGAAATACGAGAGATACTTGAGTATTACATAAAGATTTACTCTTAGAGGGTCGGTGACCAATGAAAACTTCTGTGAATTTAACCTGAAAGGGAAGTGATACTCTTTAGCCTTGTGTCTCTCCCCATCAATAGTGGTTGTGTGTCAACAGTTGGACCAGAAATAGCCTTTAGTGGAAGGATTTATAATCATCGGATGCATTACACAACCAGATCTTCAAAAGCAAACACCTAGTACTTACTGTTAACCCATGCCAGGAATTGGACGTAACTTTTAAAACTTTTTTTAAAAATGCACTGAGCTAAGCACTAGTCTTAACTATAAAATTCCACATCAGCAGAGTAATATTCAAATGAGGTAACGCAGATAGTGCAGAATCTTAGATTACAGGTTCATTCATGTCACACCGGAGCCCACCCGGCTGCCCAATTGCTGTCTCTCCTCCCAAGTCTGCTTGTGGTGCTCTGAACCCACAGATCCCTCTGGTTTCGATCATGTGTTCCTGATTCTGTTGCCATGCGAACCAGCCTTCCTTCCCAGACTCAGTAGGTTATGCTCATACTCATTTAATGATGTGATTTTTCCCATGTCTTCAAATATTCATGGCTGACTCTGCTTTCCTCTCAAGATGATCAAACTAACCAGAATGACTGGAATTCAGCCAACACAAGGATGTTTCCTAAGTTAGGGGGCAATTCAATTTTGGTAATACTGTTACAGGATTCTTGAAAACAGATTATTCTTCAAATGTATTAGAACTTTTACATAATTGTTCCAAGAAGGAAAGACTGATTCAATGGAGTAGAAATTAATAAAGACCACCATCAGTACATAAGATTTAACAACTAAAAAAAATGACTATACTGCGAACATTTCTTCCACAAGCCTTTATATAACATTAGAGTATAAGATATTGTTTTCTTTCTTTCTAGCATTATATAAACCAGCACATGGGTGTGGCAGAAGCTTGCATGCTGTTTCTTCATAATTTATTATTTGGCTGAGAAACCTCTCTACGTATCACAAACCTCTCTATCTGATCTCAGAAGAGTCTTTGTTATTCATAACTTTCTGAAGCAATTGCAAAATCAAAACTACTGTTAATCAAGGTTATACAGAAACTGAAGTTCTTTCATGTTCGTCCAGAAACTATTTTCATTTTTTTTTGACCAAGGAAATAAATGCTGTATTTCCACTCTAGAGACTTCCTAACCAATTGTCTTTGACATATTCATCCCTGTGTATCCATAAGCATTTTCTCCATAGACAATCTTGTAGTTTAATGGTCAATGTATTTTAAGTATTCAAAGAAGAAACAAAATATTATCCTGGATAATAATAATAGTAATAATAATAAAATATCTTACAGGTGATTCCTCTTCCCTACTGCAGTTATGCATTTACTAGCATTTCTGTCATAAATATAATGTATACAGGATAAGGACATATTAGATAATAACAAATGAGATCAGTAAGGAAAAGAAAACTCAGTCACAAGACAAATTAGCAGTTCAGAGTATCGGTTTCTAATTTTCCTTTCATAGTTTAATTTAGTTTTAGTCTCTGACATAATAATTACACTGACAAAACTTTTTAAGCATCAAATTTCAAATAGCTTATCTGTCACATTATGGAATGCACGTATACACATTTAAGTGTTCCCATATTTCTAATAATATTTTGAAGATAATTTATTGTACTTGATGTTAGTTTCTTGGCCTGAAGCTTGAAAATAAAATTTTTTGGAGCAAAAAAAATATGTCAAAGCCAATGTTTAGGTCACTTGTTGGTTCTGTCAGGACAGACTTGCTTTTTATTACAAGTGGATATCATAAACAGTGCCTTAAAATGGGGCCTGTTTTTGAGGTGGCATTGTGCAGTCTATTTTTAAACATTCTGTTGATGACCTGGATAAAAGCTTAGAGGCAGGAGGAAAACCACACCTACAATACATATTAATTTCAGTACACATGGATTATTGTTCATAGAGGATGGACTGATGCTAAAGAAATCAGATTATCATCCACGGCTGGACAGTCCCTTGAGAGATAATAGCATATTCAGGAAGGACACTGCAATGATTACTGTTTTGATAATGTTGAACACTCGGCAAATTGCTCACGACAACCAAAAGGCTCATGTTGCAGAGATCCCAGATGGCTTTAACACATGATACCAACACCATCCACATAGTGCTCTGTTTGCTTGGACTGGTGTTTCAGAGAAGAGAATCTAGCATGATACTGCTGGCTGCTGAACTCGTCATATAGGGAACTCCTGCTGCTCATGAACATGACACACTCCCCTGTCTATGCTTACACATGGGCTTCCAACCAACTCTTTTGTCCCTAATTTGCAGGCTCTCTCCTTCCAGGTTCCTGACCAACCAAACTACTTGCTGTAGGGCGCTTATTCGTATGTATCTATTCTGCAGGCAACTTTCCTCTCCAACATGTATCCTTTGGTGGTCTCTCCACTCCTTTCCTGTCCTTTTGTTATTTACAATAACCTACAAGTTTATGACTAAAAATCATATATAATAATAGAATAGAATTAACATAATTTATTTTAATGTCTGTAGCACAAGGTGGTGGTTTGCTTTCTCTGCTGATTGGTTATAGAATCTCCCCTAGAAAACACACGTTGAGGCAGAGGGAAAGAAAGTGGCAAAATAAAGGAACGAGCCATGATAGTACCCACAATTATCTGTGATTTACTTTTACCTTGTCATTCTGTTCTGGCCCTTACCCAAAAATATATTTCCATTATGGAATGTTCAGGTGCAGTGCCTGCTGGAAATCATGATTCAATAACTATGATTATATTAACTAAGAATGAACACTTCTGTATTCTTTCTGCTGGTTCAGTCACTGAGGGTGCTAAACTATGTCAGATGTGATTTCTTCAAATAGAAGTGCAAATGTGTATGATACAGAGAGAGACAGAAAAGGAATATGATGGCTGTACCCAGATCTTAGGAAATTGTGGGAAGAGTTTCTCCCTGAACTACCTGAGACTCCACCCAGCATGGCTGGTCACCACTTACACTTTTAGCCACACTGGATTTGCTACTTCCTATGGTTTGCATTGGCAGGCGGTTTGCACCACAAGCTGCTGTGGCTGCCGAATCCTCTTATAATCATAGGTCCGATCAATATTTGCAGTCTCCAGAAGTCTTGAATAATGGATCAGAGCTATGCGAGGATTTCCAAGTAGAGGCTGTGCTGCCTCAAGCCCTAAAGCTCTCTCAGCGATGGACTGAGAAGTGCAAAGGCCGACCATGCTCTCAATCTCATCCCAGCCTTCAGGACCCTGCTTTGTAAAATGGTGAAGTACTGAGTCTAACACAAACTTGCAAAGTCATTATTCTAGTGCCCTTTGCATGTTTCTGCCTTTCTAATTAGGCTTTGACACTGAATCTGTGTGAATCTGCTTAAATGTTCCCATGGGGGCCCTAGATGCTTCACAGTACGACAGGAGGTGATTATTGACCTATCTGTCATTTTCTTTTGTAAACATGGAAAGCAGTAAAGAAAAAGACCAGCCCATTAAATCACTCTTAAAATGTGTGGTTTTTCACGCTGTTCAAATGCGACGTCTAACTCCTAAGTCACTTTCTCATATCTGTACATATCATCTGAAAACACCAAGAAGGGTATTTGGTGATTTCATTATTTAACAAGATTTATTTATTTTATTGGAAAGGCAGATTTATGGAGAGATGGAGAGACAGAAAGCTCTTCCATCTGCTGGTTCACTTCCCAAATTGTTGTAACGGCTGAAGCTGAGCCAATTTGAAGCCAGGAGGCAGAAGCTTCTTCCAGCTCTCCCATGCTGGCACAGTGTCCCAGACTTTGGGACATCCTTTACTGCTTTCCAAGGCCATAAGTAGAGAGCTAGATGGGAAATGAAGCAGCTGGGACACAAACTGGTGCCCATAGAGATCCCGGCATTTGCAAGGGGAGGATTTAGCCAGTGAGCCATTGTGCCAGGCCTTATTTGGTGATTTTAATGGTGGCTTTATTACAATGGCCCCCCATACATAGAACAATCTATAACTGGGTCATTATTTTCTTGTGATGAAGTGGAGATCTAGCTCCACAACTCTTTGTATCTCCTCTCTCTGGATTCTCCTAGAAGCCAGTTACCTTATTCCACATTTGCTTGAAAGTCATACCTGCGACATTCGCTTATCGGCAGTCCTGTACTCCGAAGTCAGCCCATATAGTCCAGTGAAAATGGAAGCAGCATCACAGGGAAGGAAGGAACATTATAAAAAGATTCACTTCTAAGTTGAATGAAGCTGCTCATCACTCTTTATTGTTTGTTTGTTTGTTGAAAAATAATGTATTTTTATATACCAGTAATTAACATTTAAAAATGGACAGTTTTTGGACAGTCCACATTATAGCATCCAAAATGTCAGATATACAAGCATATAGCTAAAGAGAGAGAGAGAGAGAGAGAGAGAGAGAGAGAGAGAGAGAGACTACAGTAACTGCCCATCACTCTTACTGGATCCCCTAGGAGGTGCATAAAGTGGCTTACACAACGTTTCTCAGAACTGCCTGCCCCTGCCAGGGCCACAAAACGGGAAGGTTCATCCTGTGTGTCCCATCTTGCATCTGTCAGAACAATCTTTTCATAAGCACTGCTAATTCTCTGACTTCCACACTGCTCATGCCTGATGAAGAAATGTTTCTTTAGATAGGCTGTGACCCCAAGAGAGTCAACCAAAGCTAGCATGGTCAGAGTGTACCCGTGGGAGTGCAGTGATATCACATTATAGATGGCAGGGATACGAGAAAAGATTGCAAGTTGTGTGTGAGGATTGACAGGCACAGGTCACTGTATTCTTTCCTTCTGTTCTCACGTGGCTGGCATAATAAAAGTATCACTGGCAACGTTTTCCTCTTTCCAATTTCTTTTTCTTTTTTTTCCCGTTACTTGTTGTGGTTAAAGCTTATCTTGATTTTCCTTTTCCATTTTATTTAAAGAAAAATAACAGTAGTTTTCCAGGACCACTGTTGATGGACTCAAGGATTCAAAGCAGTGTGTAGAGGAATTAGAATACACACACCAAATAAATGTCCACAAGTGGATTCAGCAAACTTGATTTTTTTTTCTAGTATAAGTAGAATATACACATTGACTTCCATAAATTTTGACCTAGCTGAAGTTCAAACTGCATTCTCATTGTCCTTCTCTTTTCTTTCTTGAACTATCGTGAGGATTGAATAATTCTCATTTCTAAGTGCCTTCTGTCGTACCATCTGGTCATATCTATGTCATCATTCTATATGTCTCTCTCTGAAAACCTTTCCTCCTTCATTATTTATCACAAACCCAGCTAGTTGAAGAAACACTGACACATCCATTTATAAGTAAGGTGATAGTTTAAAAGTCAGAGTATAAACTAGCTAGGTAGCCAAGATGAAACATATTTTTCTTGATTTATAAATAAACACAATTCTATCCTCCTATAGAAATTGTTAAGGACTTACTTATAGTCACATTGAAATAAATTTTAATTATAAGAAGGAGGAAAACAAATGAAATTGATAGCTCCGTCATTTAGTATCCTCCCAGGTACACAGGGAGATGAGAAATGAAGTCCCTTCTAAATGAATACTGAAATTCATCTCACCTCTGTAAGCCTAAATCAGCCTTGGCATCATTGTCACAAATATTTTGTTGTCTCTGAAATGCAGACTGATTAATAAACTGGCTGTTGCATTCCAATCTGCGACAGTACCTTCAGAGCTCTTTTGGAAGGAAATATTTGACACTCAAATCATTTTAACCAAAGGGTGACCGTAGAAGGGAATTTATTTTCAGTATATTAGTTTGTGCACATAAAATTCAATGACAGGAAGTCGACTTAAACTTCACCTGGAACGGTAATCAGGAATTCTTACATCGGAAAGAGACGGGGTGCACTTCAAGGCACAGTGGGTTAAGCTGAGGGAGAGTGGACTTGAGTCCTGGATATTCTGTTTCTTACTTTTCTGATTCTGCTTTCTACTTTAATTAATGCTACCCAGAAGGCAGCAGCAGAAGATGACTTGCTGCCACCCATGGGAAACATCTGGATGGAGTTTTAGGCTTTGGCCTTTGCAGGCCTTTGATAAGTGAATATCAAATAGAAGATTCTCTCTCTCTCTCTTTCTCTTCCTTGATTTCCTCCTCTTTCTCTGTATCTCTCCCTCCCTGATTCTTGCGATTCTGCCTTTGAAAAAAATAAAACCTTGGAGAAAAATCAGAATGCGAAATCATTCTCTATGAATTCGGAGTCACATGGTCTCTGTTTTGCACTTCCTTCTCCTTGGCAGATGGATGACTCCGCTTTCTGACCTACTCTCGGTCCGTTTGATAACTCTGCCCGGCTTTATCATAACTATCAGTTTAAGTGCATAACAGAGACAAACTGGAATCACTCTGTCTCAATTCCAAAGTCACTTCAAAGAAGGTAGGAATTGGTTTGCATTCAATTAGATGTCGAAACAATTTCACAGTAGAAGGGGATACGTCTCATAGCATTAACTTGTAAAGCGACGACTTGTGAACAGGGGTTGGTAGTTTTTGTTAACCATGTGGAACTTGTGAACTGAAGACATTCCAAGGCAATCCTCAGCAACAGAGAAATGACAAGATCATTTCAAAAGGTAAAGAGAATTCAGGCTATCACTGGCACTTTTTACAACTAGATTTGTCATAGTATTTGAGAAAATGTATTGTGATATCCAATGTTGTTTCTGCCATGGATGTGATCATCAGTTCTTTACCATGGCATTTTTCTTATTTGAACAAAGAATTATGTACCCATTTGGTTCTACTCATCTACAGAAAAAATGCCTCCTATAAAAGTCATTCCAAGTAGTTAAAGACATGTGCACTTGACAGTTTTAAAACCTCAATATCTCTGACTAATTAAATGTCTCTTTGATATAGCCAACAGCAGGGGCCTCATGATCGGGCTAATGACCTGTGAAATCTCAGCAGCTTAGAGCTTCTAAGAGCACAAGCCGGAGCAAAAAGCCATAAAAGATGGGTTTCAGAGATGCCTTTTTTTTTTTTTTTTGAGCAGTTACGGTTTACTCTACCTACCTTGAAAAATAGTTGCAGAGAACTAGACGTCTGTATGGAAACTGTATGCTCACAGTGAAACAAAATTTAATGAAGTAGATGTGATGCAAACTGGAACAAATGTGGAGAAAGGAAATGCTACTAGGCACTTATATGCATGATATCAAAATAAGGAAAATGTGGAGAAAGCAAAAATTCCAATGAAAATAGTAAACACATTATATCCGCTTTGCTATTACATTTCATATATATCAGGTATTCAGATAGTTCTAAGAGTGTGTGGATGTATACTAATTACGTATTAGATCGTAGATTAAATTTAAGCATTTCTCTCCTTTTATTTTTTTCTAACCTGCTTACTACTGACTAGTAATCATTATTCCTTGGCAAACAGTAGAATTGATTGTTAAAGTGTTTTTGTAGAACTAAATCAGAGGAAAAAGTTTTAAGAACTGAGAGAGTTTTTGAAACAGGAAAAATGAAAACACTGTTTTTTATAATGATACTGTATTACATCTTGAGTCTCTACTTACTGTATATAAAACATCAGCACAACTCAAAAAGCTTAGCAGAAATGAAAAGAACATTGGAATGATGAGAAACATATAGTACAGAATAACTCCAAGAGAAATGGAAAGCTTCTTGAAAAATATAATGGTAAAAAATCTTATGACATGCATTTTCACCCTGTGATATCTCTGATTGGCATAGACATTTTCAATTTTCCTTGCTCGGTCAAGCATAATCTGAATTCTGAGTAGAAGAACACAAAGCAGAAGTGAGAGAATATTAGGAAACTTAGGTGAGAACTGTCACAAGTCGATGTCATGATCAGGATCTGTAATTTGATGAGTAATCTCTGCATGTAACTGAAACCCGTTAACTCCCATTTTCTGTTCCCAACCTCTAATGACCATCATCATTTTCTGAATATCCTGAGAATAGATACAGAAAATTCCTCCAAGGATAGCTTTTATCTCATGTTTATAAGTCATATCACAATCATCACTGTCTATGTCGTTATTACTTTGAGTAGCAAACAAAGTGGGGATTGGATGAGATTTATCTCATTTTCTTAAAATTAACAGCTTAATATGAAAGGGGAGTTGTAAAATTCTCATTAAGCCTTGCTCACAGTAAAAAAAAAGTTTCTGAAAATAGCTTCAGTGTTGCTTACTTTTTGGGGATAAATATCAGGCTGAGTTTGATACTGTTTTTAGTAATTTGGGACATCTAGTACTGACCTATCCACATGTATGTCTATCTATGGGATGGGCGGGAATGAAGTGGCATTACATTTCCAGCTCCCAGACTTGATACTTCCAGTTGCAAGGTGAGGCACTGTCATGGCCTAATTTCCTTGGAGATGGATGTAACCGGTGATCAATGGATACACTCATTTGATGCTTCTTGACTGTGCTATATTTCTTCAAAAGTAACAGAATATAAAATGAGACGCTTTCTGTTCCATAAGAATTTTAGTACAAATCTTAAGGTCAGGGATGATTAATAATAGATGTCCCCCATTCTGGAAAGATATATAGTCATTCTGAAAAGACATTTAGAAATGGCCAAAGGGTGTGGCAATCAGGAATATAGTCTACGTGAAAGAAAAACCAGCAATCTACTACAGGGACTTCTTTGTGATTTCACAGGGAATCACATTTGTCTCCCCTCACCCCCACCCCCAAGGACCTTGACCTATTTTGTCAATACTGTGGCAACACATTTTTCTTGATGCAATCTCTTGCTATTTTGAAGATTTGCTACAAAAAAACCCCTTCCTCTTTCCTATCAGTTTTTGGGTGTCAAACTCCAAGCCCTGATCATCAGGCACTCTCATCAAAAGCAAATGAAGCCTTATGATCTGAAAGTGGAGGGGACAAAGGGGTGTGCTCCTCCAGCGGGTTTTTCTTCCGCAGAGAATGTCCTGCCTTCAGAACTGCTCACAGGGCCTGGAGCGGTAGCCTAATGACTAAAGTCCTCCCCTTGGCCATGCCGGGATCCCATATGGGAGCTGGTTCAAATTCTGACTGTTCCACATTTCCCATCCAGCTCCCTGTTTGTAACCTGTGAAAGGAGCTGAGTATGATCCCAAACCTTGGAGCCTTTCACCCACATGAGAGACCCGGAAGAGGCTCCAGGCTCCTGGCTTCGGATCGGCTCAGCTCTGACCATTGTGGCTGCTTAAGGAATGAATCAACAGATGAAAGATCTTTCTGTCTGTCTCTCCTCCTCTCTCTGTATGTCTGACTTTCCAATAAAAATAAAAATTCACCTTAAAAAAACTGTTCACATGACTTTCTTTAAATGGGGTTAAACTTCACTAAAACCTGTACTGCCTTATTTGATAAAAAAACAAAAATATTACTTATTCTTTGTAACATGAGTATTTTTTATGAGTGTTGCTAAAACAGGCTAAATTTTGAAAAAATAATTTTAGAAATCTTAAGCTATTTCAAATATATTATTTTGTCTACAAATATTATATCAAGATATTTATACATATAATATATTCAAGATAATCTGAAACATGCTTGTAAAGTGGCATTAAAAGATGATTTGTCACAATTAATTTTTTGAGATTAGTGCATAGGTTTCTCATACTATGCATTTTCTATAAACTTTTTAATGTATTCTCGTATTTATTTCTCATGTTGGGAAAACATTACTTAAAATAATATAAGCGATCTCATGTATGGGTTATGTCTATATAATATAATAATATTTCTCTCAACCCAGAAATGTACTCGAAGAAGGCTGAGGAGCAAGAAAACAATTTCATGTTGCCTGAAACCAAAATGTGACTTGCCCTGAAGACAGAACACGGCCAAACAGATACAACTCATTTCCACACCTGCTATCAAGTCCCCAAAGGACTTGTCCTGCAGAATGAGGTCTTGACAGCACTGTAGGTCAAATATAGTTCATCACAGCTCACCTGGTGTTCAGGGTTTGTGTTTGCTCTGTGGGCTTGTCCAAATGAGTAAAGAAACAAACAAGTGGTACAGTCTGCCATGTTCAGGGCAGAAGGTGTTTTACTGAGGTTATAATGCCTTTATCTCCGAAATGCTTACATTTCCATGGACCGGGCTTCAGGCACTCGAGGAAGGTATTTCCGGGCTGCAAAGCCAATAGGAAACTTGCCTGGTTTCCAAAGGAAAGTAATTTTCAAGGAGAAAGTTATTAGTACAAGCATTTTCTAAAATAAATATTCTAAGTAAAGGGAGGTGAGAGAAGTCTCAGGGCTTATGTACACTAGACAGAACTAAGTCTCTTATTCTTCATTTGTATTTGTCCTTACCGTGTGTGGGCAAGAACTCTCTGAGCTGGTGCATCAATCTACAAAAAGTTAGACATCCTTTTCATTTTATGAAAAAGTCACCTTCTCCCTTCCAAGGCTTTATGTTCACAAACAAAGTTACCTTTAGAAAATTCTCTGTAGGACAGTAATTGAAATAGAGTTTGCTTTTCCTAGTAGTTACCATGGTCTTTGTCAACAATGATTTTAAGTATATAACTAGAAGGAAACCTTTCTATGATTTATATGAGTTTTGTGTTATAGAAAGTTTTATATTACATTTTAATTAAAAAAGAGTATATAACTTTAGTTTCCAAAGTTCGCATATTTATTTTCATTTATTTGAAATAGTGAAAGAAAGGAGAGGGAGGGAGGAAGAGTGGGGGGGGTGAGAAGGACAGGCATACAGTCATTCTGCATTCACTTGGTTCACTCTCCAGATGACTGGACTAGCCAGGCCTTGGCAACACGGAATGCAGGAGCCTGAAACTGCAGTGTTTTCTACAGGTGGCAGGCGTCCAAGCACTGGCAGCAGCACCTGGAGCCTCCCAGGATGTGCGGAGACAAAGAACAATGTGTGTTTTTTAGTGCATTGCTCTGCCTGAGTTATCCTTTATTTGTCCTCCCTTTGCAATAATCTCCGAGTCAGACACTCATCTTTGACTCACAGCGGTGCCGTTGGCAATAAGCCATTTGTCTACACAGACTTCAGGTTAGTAAGCTTTCTTTTCTTCCTGAGCCTTTTCATTTTATTACAATTTCTTTACTTAACGTCCTGAACTATGAAACTTTTTTCTTTTCACATTTCTTCTGGAAGTTTTATGTTTCACATTTCCATAAAAAGTTTATGTTATTTTTCTTTTTTTACATTTTTCTTATGGCAGTCCCATTGGATTTGCTGCTGATTGGGAAGATTTTTTCTCAGGTGCCGAACCATCACTCTCTTGCCACAAAGCAAGGAACCATATGATGTGTCGACTTTTGATATCACTCCTCTGTTTTCTTAGTTTATTCTACATGTTCTTTTATTCTAATTTTACTGCATAAAATTAGAAAGTAATTTCCAGTTGTCAACCAACTTCATCTCTCTAATGTGTCTTTCTATTGAGAAATCTGCTGTTCAGATTATTGTTGCATCTTGGGAAATGACTTGGCCTTAAGCAGAACTGCTAGTGATACTTTTGACTTTGTTGTTGTTGTCGTCAACAGATTTTCCATTACTAATGAGTTTAGTTTCCTTTGTTTATCCTGTGTGCATGCATGGTTTTGTAGAATGAGTAAGCTGTGGCCATAGCATGTCCTCCCCATGAACTCTTAGGCTGCTCTGTTGGCACTGATTTCCTTCTCCCTCTTCCTTCACGCTCTCATCACACTTTCATCTAGCTCCAGCTTGAATCCTCACAATTCATTTTTTCCCCTTGCCCAATCTGATTAACACTAAAAATTGAACGACTAACATTCTGCTTGTCAGAGTTTTCACTTCAGTCTTTCTATAGCTTACTATCTTGGGCAAATTACTCATATTTATATTTTTAGGCAACTGCATTGCAGTCCACACTTCAGATTCAAAACAACTTGAGCATCCCTATGTTTGTTTTATTTGTTTTAGTAAATCTTTTTCCTGCATACAATATTAATACAATTTCATATTTTCACCTACAATTTTTATATGATTTTGAATTTTATATGTTTTAGATTCTGTTTATATCCTGGAGAGAGCATGCAGTAATGAACAATATGAAAACAGTTAACACATGTGAAAATTATTAAAGATTGTATTCTAGTGTGGTGACAGTTAATACCAACAGAGAAGTCACTGTTAGATCTCAGGTGTCTGTAGGTAGTAGGAGGAAACATCATGTGAATATCACTCTGCTTACAGTCAGCCTGTCATGGTCTAACTGACTGATGAACACAGTAGTTGTGGCAGTAATGATGGAAGTTTTGCATGTAGGAGTTAAATGGACAAGGACAGACCTGGCTAGCATCACTGCTGAGCACCAATGTGCCTGCGGCAGGAAACCATTCTGAGCCCCTTGTTTGGCACAGTTTTCCAGTTGACTCAGCTGTGCAATGGGCAATAGTATATTCCTCCAATGAAGATACTCATTCGAAATATCATCAGAATTGTGGACTTCCATCAGTATCTACAATGCTTTTCTCAAAACAACTGTCCATGGACTGAGAGACTGCCATATTCATCATGTTGATCTTACACACAACATTACTTATGACCAAGTAAATCGTTTTCTAGCAAATTCATGTCAGCAATAATTCCAGGTCCATGGAATTCACCCATTTTCTTGAAAAAATGGGTTTACAAAATATGGTCCAATTATCGTTTGAAAACTCCAATGAATTATCACCTAACTCCAAGTAGAATAATTGTCAGCAAAAAGACAAAAAATTTACAAACGCTGGCAAGGGTGTGGAACAAAGGGAAATCTTACCCATTGTTGATAGAAATGTAAATTAGCCCAGTGTTATGGAAATGCCTCAAAAAATGTAAAGTGAACCTAACCTGCAGTTGAACTATTCCAGTTCTGGAATTATAGCCAAAGGAAACAAATAAAAACTGCTAATGAAAGAGACGGGAGCATATTGCTGCCTTATGCACAACAGCCAAGTTATGGAATTGATCTAAATGTTCATCAATGGATGAATGGAGAAAGAAAGTGTATGAATGGAATATGTTTTATCCATAAACGAAATGAAATATTGATATTTGCAACAAAAGGGATTGAGCTGTCAGTCATTAGTTAAGTGAAATAAGCCAAACACTCAAAAATTACATATTCTCTCTTACATCTGAAAGTTCAAAGTGTAGTTAATCTGAATACAAAAAAGCAACTAAAGGGGCAGGGGGGTACAGACAGAAGTAACAAATCTTAGTTGTTCAAAGGTGCTGATAGTCCAGCATAATTTACAATGATGAATTATAAATGTATAAAAATAAATGCAATCATTCATGTTAATTTGTTTTCAAAATAAGAAATTATAAAAAAGTCACTAATTTGCAGATAAGGAGGATTTTACAGGAGGAATCATGGGAAATTTTTAAAAATATCTGGTTACTGCTATGTAGCAAGAGGGAGCTGTGGTGTTTTCACAATGGTGTTGAGACGGGCCTGTTTCCCAGGAACATTTGCAAAAGAACCAAGACTACACACACGTGAATCCAACAAACTCAGTTTAAATTGTCTAAAGGCCATTGAATTAATTATTGTAAGAATGCATATTGTATACCTTAGCAAAAACACACACAAAATAAAGTTACACGCAACATATTGCTGCCAAACCTCTCGGAAACTCGACCGTGCATTTCTCTTGCAGCAATGATTCCACACCACCCCATGCGTGTTTGTGTTAATCCCACAGAACTCTCCACCACGATGTATAAGCCTATGTATGTGCATAGGCTTATACATTACTCTCAGGCGAGATGGAAAGCAACATTAAAAAATTATACAATTGATGATTATTTTTAGGTTGGTAGATATTTTAAATCAGTTTCTCTCAAAATAGGATACCTAAGGTTAAAAAAAAAAAAGACCACCCCAGTATTCTCAGAATCTTGGGATTTGTACCAATATAAGATTTTATCTTAGAGTTATTTTAAGACTAATGAATTTATAAGTGACTATGATGTATTTGCTTAATGACAAACGTACCTTGAACAAAATTCAGAATTTATGTGATCAGAGGTGGATTTTAGCAGATGTTTGAATCAGTAAACACGATTACATTTGCATGTACCTTACATGGAAAACAACACTGCATGCAGAAATGAGCAAGATTCCCCAACAACATAACATGTCAAGATTTTCTTAAACACATTTTTTCAGGGCCGGTGTTTTGACACAGGCAGCTAAGCCTCTGTTGCAGGTGGTTAGGGTACTGCTGCTCTATTTCTGATCTGACTCCTGATAATGCGCCTGGAAAAGTGTTGGAAGGTAGCTCCAATCCTTGGATCATTGCACCTACCCAAGAGACCGGATGAAACTCCTGACTTGGCCTTCAGGCGGGTTTAGCCTCAGCCATTGTGGCCATCTAGGGAATGAGCCAGCAAATAGATTTCTCCTTTGTTTCTTCCTGTCTTTCAAATATCTAAAATAAACCTTAAACAAAACTCTCATTTTGCTCACAAAGTCTATATGATTTCTCATGGAAGCATCCTGTTAAGGTAATGAAATACAATAGAAGTGTTACCCACCAGCACTGCTGGTGCACTGAAATTTTAGAGATGTTTTATAAGGTCAAGTCTACTTCATCTCAGTAATATACATACACATATACATACATATATATATATATATATATATATATATATATTTGCGTCTCACCCCAATAACTGTTAGAGTATCACAGCATGAACTCAAAACCATTAGCCAGTATGTACCATTAAGTTTTCTTTAAAATTCAAGACACTTGAAGCAATTATGAGTTAGGGCTGTGATAAGCTTCTGTATTAATGTAGGATTTAGGGTCTAAATTAGAACCAAGAAAAAAAACCTTTCAGATTATTTGTTTCTGATAATGATCATTCAACCACACTTAGTGATTTGATTCATTTTCTGATCAGACACTGGGTGTTTAGCTATTGGCACAGAATACACACTGACAAGTACCTGATCCATTATAAGATATTCTTGCCCTATTCTCCTGCTGTTAGGAATCTTTATTTATGTATTCTTCTGATAAGTTCTCACTAGGCAGTAGTGGTTATTGTATATTCATAAATTCACAAATGGCAGAATCAAACTGTGGAAAGAAGGAACTTAGATGGTAACAGAAAAAGGACAGAAAAAAGTTGCCATCCAGAAACCCATTAAATTCTTTAAGTGTAATACAAAATGAACAGGAGAAATGAGACACCCATGTAGCCTATACTATCAACCACACCAGGCAGTTATAGCTGGGCTTGCCCAATTCCCTCAGCCACATCCCTGTAAAAAGGATCAGTAGATTTTAGACCCGTTGACTTTCACCCTCCGCATTGATCTCAGCATTAACGATGCTGATGAAAGAATTAACCAATTGGCTAAAAGTAATTTCTCCATCTAACAGCTGCATGGAAATTGCTGATACTTTCCCTCTGAGGTTTTCCATTTTATACAGTTTTAAAGTAAATTTCCATTTTCTACAGTTTTAAAGTAAATTTTCTCTTTACTGAGACAACATCAATGCATTTTACAGGCAGTCAGGATGCTATTTATATGCATTTTATTGAAATAGGCTTTGTACTTGGAATGGCGAGATTGGCAGCAATTCAGAACTGTTGAACTATCAAAACTGCTTGAGCAGGACCCTCAGAGCTTGCCTCACATTGGGGACCTGGGACGGGTGGGAGGCTGGGGGAGGCTTCTCCGTTTATCTCTCCCCTTACCCCAGATACAGAAAATAATAATAATAGTAATAATGTAGAAACAACAAAAAGAAATATTCTTTGGAGTAGAATAAACAAATTAGGACACAAGGTCAGAAACTTGTAAATTAGATTCTATCACAGTCTTTAAGCAAATCTACTATTACATTTGTCCTTCAATTTCCTTATTGAAAAGTAACAGCTTATAGTTACATGATTTTAGTTTCCTAAAGATGGCTTTAATCATTTAGTTCTAAAATTGGTAAAAATACTTATCAAGATGAAAAGAAAAACCCTCTGCTTCTCCTGGCTTAATATCTGTGAAATTTGAAGTAAGAGCATGAATTGCGTTCAACTTACTAACTTAAGCATCCTATGAACATGCTATATCAAAAATAATGAAATTTTCTACTTAGAACATAACAAAACTATATAAGTAAATTATTTCAAAAAGGATAACTAGTGAGTGAAAGATACTTACATTTTAACTATGCATGTTAATGATTTTTCTTCTTCCCTACTTAGTACAAAATTTAAAATAACAGAAAGGGAGGTACTCCTCCCAAATGCTCTTTATGAAATCATCATCAGCTAAATACCAAAGCCAGAGAGAAAGAATGAGAACTCTAGACCGACACCCCTGATGAACACAGATGCAAAATCCGCAACAGAATGCTTGCCAACAGAATCCAACAATACACTAGGCAAGTAATTCACCCAGATCAGGTGGAATTTATCTCTGGCTTGCAGGGATGGCTTACCATATGCAAATTCACACACACACACACACACACACACACACACACACACAGATATAATACTTGAACAAAATGAAAAATAAAAACCACATGGTCTTGCCAATTAATGGCATCTGGTAAAATCCAACACCACTTCATGCTAAAACCTCTAAATAAGATAGGCCCAGAAGTAATGCTGTGTAACAGAATAAATACGATATATGAAAAACAAAATGCCAACATCATACTGAATGGAGAAAGACTGGAAGCTTTTGCACTAAAATAGAGAACTACACAAGGATGTCCACTTTCACAACTGCTGTTCAATATTGTATTGGAAATCCATGCCAGAGCTATTAGGCAAGAAAAAGAAACTAAAGGAATTCAAATGGGAAATGAAGAGTTAAAATTGTCCCTGTTTGGAGATGAAATGATGCTCTATATAGAAGAACTAGTGATTATTAGATCTCAGAAGAGAGTTTCGCAGGATAGCAAGATACATCAATGAACGTAAATTAATGGTATTATAATATACTAATACATCCATGGCTGAGAGAGAACTTGCAAGAACAGTTCGTTTTAAATGTACAGAGGAAAACCTGTACACTTTGAATAAACCTAATCAAAGATGTGGAAGACTTCTAAGGTATAAATTACAAACCATTAAAAATGAAATACAATAAGATATTAAAAGATGGAGAAATTTACCATGTTCCCAGATCAGTAGAATTAATATCATCAAAATGTCTGTATCACTGAAAATAATATACAGATTCAATGAGATTTCAATCAAAATACTGACCATATTCTGACAGTGGAAAAGAGGATGCAAAAATCCACAGGAAACACAAGAGACCATGACTAGCCAAAGATATCTTGGAGAATAAAAATCAGCCTGGAGGAATCACAATTCTAGACCTCAAGATACACTACAGAGCAGTTGTCATTGAAACACTCTGCTACTGGTACAGGAAAAGAGAAAAAGACCAATGGAACAGAATAGAAACTTCTGTTCCATGGGGTTTCTATTAATCTGTTCCATTGGTCTTTTTCTACTCCCAAATAAAAGTAAGACTCTCAGTAAAACAGTTAAATATATCTTGTCAATATGATACTAAATTTTCTATCTTCTCTATGCATACAAGGCCATGATGAACTTAAATAGCAGAATGTTAATCATGCAACTGTTATTAAAGGAATATATTACTGTAATCATATGGGGGAAAATGCTGAGAGGGGGCAAATGGGCAGAGAAAGGCAAGAGAAGGTGGAGGGGAAGGGGGAATTCATGTGTCTACAGCAATGTACCATGAAGAATAGTAAAAATAATTTTTAAATGAACAAAATTCATTTGCAGTTACACAGAAACACAGCTTTTTTGAGATTCTAATTTTTATGATTTTCAGAAATCTAAAAACCCACAAGTACTTACACACTGTGACACACCTTCACACTGCAACTTTCAACTTCCAACTGTTAAGGCAATTATGACCCTGAAGTGGCCACAATAAGCTTACACATGAAGAATGTGTGATGCTTCTTCCTTTCTCCTGAGTGAAGAACACTATAAAAGTTGCTAATTTGCTTTGTACAAGCTACCAGGAGAGAGCCTGCATGGCAGGCTATTGTGATTGTGATAAATAGTGTTGATGCCTAAGGGTGATACCTAACTAAATTAGCTGGGAATGTGAAACTCTGTTCATTTTCCATTTTCAGTACCATGTACTTGTGATGGCTGTTCAGCCACCATTCAATTGGCTTTGCTTACTTTGTGATGTGATTGCTTAGAGGTAGTAATGAAAATTTAGAATTGTATAAGAAAAAAAACAGAAAAAAATGTGAGTTTACTGCATAGACAAAGAGGAGGACAAGCTAACAGGAGTCCAGGGAGCCTTAAGAATGTGGAAGCAATTCCATTGAAAGCTTCTTCCTTTGCATTTTATCGTATCACAAGCGTTAAGAGAAACAACATAGAAACTCATGATGGAATAGTAAGAAATTATAGCGCTTGAATGAAACAAATAGGCACAAACATAGAGAAACATATTGATAATGATCTCATTAGCTTGTATCTCAGACTCTCTTTTCCATCTGTAACTTCTCTAATGATGCTCGGTAAATAATTAGAACTGCTTTATTATTATAACTGCTATATATGCCACACCATAGATCTTTGTAAAAATTTTCGAAGGGAGTTACAGTTAAGGGAAATAGGTCATCCCTGTACAGTATGCACCTACTTACTGTACCAGATAAAATAATAGGAGGTGAGAGAAAGAACAGGATACAGAAGGCTGACTGTGCAGCTCTACACCACTGCAATGACATGGTGGAATTAGTGAGGGTGGGCAGGGATCTGGGATAGGGGAAAGGGAAATCCTACAACCTATGGAACTGTATCATGGAATAATAATAATAAATAATAACTACACAAATATATGATTCTCTTCTGAATGGGGGGCTAAATTCGGCAGATTAGGAATGATGAACTAGAAAGATGTCTTTTTATCCCTTGCTAATTTCAACGTGAGTCCTACAAATTTACTCTGTCTTTACTATTAATATGACCTTTTGGAACTACTGAAAAAAGGAAAGAATCATTTCACCAAAGAGTGTTTTTCTCTGGGAAGCTTAAATGAAATGTCTGTTTGAATAGATTGTTTCTTGCACTTTCCACACATGTGATCACTTCAAAAGTTCATGAAAAATAGAGTAAAATTATAAGCACAAATCATGAGTACTGTTCATTGAAATTCATAAACAATATTCCTGTGCAAAATAATTGTTTTTAACTGATATTTTTCTTTTTCAGTAGAATTGAGATTTAACTAGAGTAGCAACTGTCACTAAGTCATGTGCACACTTCGGTAGCTTGGAACTGGTACAACTTTTTGAGGCAAGAAACCTGATATTTAGGTTAGACAACAGATCTTGGAAAACAAGTGAAAACACTACAGAGCAGAAACAGAATTTTGGCTGGATTGACGAATTAATCTCCCTAGGGATATGCATTTATATTTCAGAAGGGGATGACACTCCGTGTTAACCATTTACGTCACCTAAGATGTACTTTACGGATATAAGTTTCTCTTCCTACCGAGAGGACTGTACACAACATTTTGTTTTGAAAAATCCAGATTCATAGTTTCAGGGATCGTTTCCTGTACGCAGGTCACTTTCTTCAGGCACTTAAAACCTCCTAGCTTTCATTGCATGAGACCGTAACAGTCAACTAAAGCTGTTATTGCCATAAATAATCATTTCTTAATCAGCCAGAACCCTTGGATTTGCTTGAGGACAAGCAATACAATCATAATAATAGTTGTAAAAGGTCCCTATTAAATGGGCAACATATGCAAAGTATTTAACATAGAGGCAGATCATAATAAATGCTTACGCCACCCACTATTATTTTAGGGTACACATTAATCCTAACTGTGTTCTAAGGGCCTGCATGTGTTTTTAACACACAACAAATGTGGTACTTGATGGCTTCCTTGGATTTAAAATTATTTGCATAACTTGTAAGTCCACTTATCAGTCAGGAAAAAAATCGCTGTCAGAGATCTAGTCAATAGAGCAGAAAACCGATTTGACAATTGCACAGTCAGGTTGGAGGCTAAGCAATCTACATTCTGACATGCTCTTATTACATTAACTGTCTTACGCTCTTCACGATACTTCATTGTAGCAAAAGTACATTTTAAGTTAAGACTAAAAATCGAAAAAAAAAAAACTGAGTTGCCTTGAATCATAAAGAATAAATTTAGTTACTTTTTGATTATTATCATATAATCCTAGGAGTTTTAACTTAATCAAGCAAATTAAGATTCCTAAACATTTATTTATTTATAAAGCAGAGCTAAAGAGAGAGAGAGGGATACGTGCCTTTCATTCATGAGCTCACTCCCAAATGGCCACAATGGTTTAGTGCTGTCAGGACAAAGCCAGGAGCCAGGAGCTTCATTTGGGTCCCCCACATAGGTGGCAGGGGCTCAAACACTGGGTATCTCCTGCTGATTTCCCAGGTGCATCAGCAGAGAGCAAGATCAGAAGTGGAGCAGCCAGGACATCAAGCTGTGTTCATGCTTGTGTCTTAGCCAGAGGATCAAGCGCTAAACCACAATGTTGACCCAAATGGAGTTTTAGACTGAGTCATTTTACAAATCAAGAACTGGATAAAATAAACTAGGCTTACCTGGTGACTCCAGATTTTTTTCCAGCAACTTTTTGGAAGGAAGCTAAGTTATCCACTGGTCAAATACATCCATTCAAAGTAGGCTGTAAGGAAGAGTAGTAAGGGATTTGGTTTAGCAGGTTAAAACGGCAGCTGGGATACCAGCATCCAGCATCGGAGTGTGTGGGTTTGTCTGGCCCTGTTTCCAGCTCTGGCATCTCCCTTTGGGCATACTGAGACGCAGCAGGTAATAGAGCCCCTGGCTCCTTTGCATCCAGATGGCAAACTCAGAGAGAATTCTGGAAACTTGCCTGAGGTCAGACGCATGTCCTGAGCACTTCAAAGTGAAACAGCAGATTCAAGATCTCCTGCTCTCTCTGCATCCACCTTGTTCTTTTCCCAGCTTTCTAAATAAAATGAAGAAACGGAAGTGTATGATTCAAGCAAAATAAACAAACCTATAAAATTAATTAATTAACTAATGGTTCAATGAGTCTTGACAAACACTGAGTTTTTTTCAGTGTGAAGTTTCTGTACTTCTTTCCTCACTCGCAGAGGTTTGTCGCTCCTTCCCTGCTCTGCATTGACCTTTCTAAGACCATCACTGAACTGTGTCCTTATGGAGTTTTCTGTAAATGGGATCAGGGACATCACGGCATGTAGTCTCCTGTGTGTGTCTGACTTCTCTTAGTTATTTTGAGATTCATGTCTATAACAACTGTTCAGTTATTTTTATTGCTTAGGAATATTCACTGTATGCACAAGTCACAGTATACAGCATTCTGCTATTAGAATGTCACATTTAACTAAGGTCATCTGGGCTTTTTCCTGTTTCAAATGCTACACCTATAAGGCCTGGCGCAGTGGCCTAGTGGCTAGAGTCCTCTCCTTGAACGCACCGGAATCCCATATTGGCATCAGTTCTAATCCCGGGTGGCTTCGCTTCCCATCCAGCTTCCTGCTTGTGGCCTGGGAAGGCAGTTGATGATGGCCCAAAGCCTTAGGACCCTGCACCCATGTGGGAGACCCAGAGGAGGCTCTAGGCTCCTGGCTTTGGATCAGCTCAGCTATGGCCACTTGGGGAGTGAATGAGCAGATGGAAGATCTTCCTCTCTATCTCTCCTCCTCTGTGTATATATGATTTCCCTCCTCCCCCCAAAAAACCCAACCAAACAAACAAAAAACAATTAAAAAAAATCCTGGTTCTGTAATGAAAAGTCTTAGCTCTGGAATTGAATTCTGGATATAGATTAACTATAGTACATTTATTGTTTCTGATCATTTCTGTAGCCATGTCATCTGTGTATCTGTTTCTTTTATTTTCTCAAAGTATACTTTTTTGTACATTCTTGAGCACTTTTTATTTAAAATCAGATACCACCCCAAATCAGTATATGATTATATATTAATATAATCTTCTGTAACAGAAAATGTTCCTATGTTGAAGGCATACTCTTTGAAAAAATATTTATTTAAAATGGAGTGTGACAGAGAGAAAGTAGAAATATATAGAGATCTTCCATCTAATGGCTCACTCCCTAAACGTCCACGGCTTGTCCACAGCCAGGTGTCAAGAGCCTCTTCTGGATCTCCCAAATTTGGATTTCAGGAACCAAGGCACTTAGGCCGTCGCTGGCTGCCTCGCAGGTGCATTAGCAGGGAGCCATGGTGTGTCCAGGGCTCAAACCAAGCAATCCAATATAAGATGTCGCTTTCCCAAGCACCCACGCACACTAATATAAGTGACTTTCAGACTGGTCTCCTACGTTCATCTCTTGTGGGACAGCCAGTCTGGCATACAGGCTCTATCATGCATCTGTGTCCACCTGAGCATCCAGCCCTCAGCAGAGGAGCCTACATTTCTGCCATGTGTAACTAACTTCAAAAGCATACCTTCTGACTTGGGGGTGAAGGCAGATCACCATAAACTGCATGAGATTATGTAGAAATCCTTTCTCAGATATGTGGCGATGGGTGTGACATGACAACATGTTCAAGTAATGGAGTGATGTGCTCCTAGACAGTGATGAAGTAATTGTGACACTGTGAAAATGCGCTAACCTGTAAATGTTAGTAATCCATGACATTTTAAATGCTCAGAGGCAGTTAACACTTTTTTATAATCACTGGAATCAATAATATATTTCCTAACATTTCTTTCTCAGGCAAGTGTTCATCTAGGTTTTCATGTTTCACAAAAATACTATTTTTCTCATCCAATAGTCAAATTTTATTGATCTTAAAACCCATCCTTATTGCTGTTTATAGGATTACTGATGTTATATTTAATGATATCTACGTAGTTTAAAATTTCATATACATTGTTAGAATTTATATGGCCTAGGTTAAAACAAGAAAATGGAATTATGATTGAGGTCACCAACGTGGACGGCAGGAATCCCCACGACTTGTGCCATCAAGCTGCTCCCTCCCAGGTGGCCTAGTGGCAAGAACCTAGAGTTCAAAGCTAAGACTTAGACTTGGAACTCTGATCCTTGATATAAGTGTCCTGAATGGCACGCTAACCACTAGGCCAAATATCTGCTTCCATATATTTTATGATTTTATGGACACAATGATTCCTGTTACCAATTTTTGCCACTAAGATTTGAAAATTACATGGAAAAGTGGATGGGTTGGAAAGACAATAATAATTCCTTTCTAACTCTCTCTTTAAAAAACCAGATTTATTTACTTTAATTGGAAAATTAGATATACAGAGAGAGGAGAGACAGAGAGGAAGCTCTTCCATCTGATGGTTCACTCCTCAAGTGACTGCAATGGCTGCAGCTGAGCCAATCCCAAGCCAGGAGCCCCGAGGGTCTTCCAGGTCTCCCACACAGGTGCCTGGGATTTTAACTGGCGCCAACATGGGATCCCAGCATGTGCAAAGTGAGGACTTTCACGATTAGGCTACCACACCAGGCCCTCCTGATTCTTTTTATAATTAGTAGTTGCATCTGGCAGTAATTCAGGAGAGGAATAGGGCCTGGGCACAAAAAAATTATCTATTCTTATACTAGCAGACTTCGGGGTAAGACTAGCTCACAACTGGATAAACTTTTTTTCAAATAGGAAAGCGTTTTTCTATTATCTTGAGGATCAGTCATTAAAACATACAATCTTGTAAATATGTAACATTGACATTTCTTAAATATTTTTTTTTCTAAATGCTGTAACAATAGACTCCATTACCTGATTCTAATTCTAAATGTTGGGGAAGTTTTTGGCAATCCGCTCATTCCTAATTTAGAAATTAATTTGGTTCCACATGGATGAGAACAATCAGTTCTTATTGTGAACATCATGCTCACGTTAGCTGGAAATGTGGACTCACTGTAATATCTGCTTCTATCAGATCAGGGGAGATGTTCGATGGCAAGGCTATGGTTTTTTAACTCTTGTTTTCATTTTCCTGACCATTTATAAAATGGGTATTGTTAACCAGTCCATCTGGTTCAAGGCCTTTTCGCCTGCTTTACATATTCTTTTCACAGATCGCTGAAACTGAATGGGCAGCTATCCAGGCTGAGTTACATGGTGGCAGTCACAAAGGATCATTTCATACAACTCCTTCTGCTTCATCAACTACACATAAACTATTACTGCAAAACCCAGGCTTACTTTATATTTTTTCTGAAACTATGGTTAATTTTCATCCTATGCTCTATTTTGCACATGCCTTATAGAGGTTGTTTTGATCTTTTTATTGTTTGTATAACCTATAATTTGAATGGATTCATGTTCATTGAACGTGTTGTATGTTTTAGGCTGGAGACATTATTTCCATATAACTTTATAATTTGCACATGTACTATATTCTTCTAATGGTTCCTAATTTCATCTTCTGGATTTGGGTAACGTACATCTTTCTGGCTCTTGTGACCATGCAGTCAACCAAGCAGATCAAGCATTTGACTTCCTGTGATGTGCTACCATCATGTTGCTTGGTAACATGTTTACAAAAATATATCTTTTAGTGAATTATTACTTGCTTTTTTTTAAAAAAAAAAAAGGTTGAGATATTAAATCAATTATTCTTTCCTATTAAAAGCAGAAATATTATAAAATAACACTCTTGTCAAATAAATCGTTCACATGTGCATTCTAAAAGAGTTAGAACCAAAGAAGTAGAAAGCAGAAGTGTGGTCGGTAAGTAAGGTGAGAGACAACTGGCCAAATACAACAAAAAGCATGGCCAATGCCACACCTCTATGACTGTTGGTTACATGCAGTGTCTTTTCCCATCATGTTACAAGCTCCCAATCTATGTCCTGTTAGACTATGGTGTGTGCCTGTAGCCAGGATATAGTTGGGACTTACATTTGTTTGTTAAGCCAAATAATTCCTGTCATTTGATTCAGGAGTCAATTAATTATAGTGACGGTTTATGACTGTCACTTTTTCACATATTTTTTACTTATTATATTTACACATACAATACTTTCCCCCCTTATTTAAGCTAAGTATTTTTACTGTATTATTTCAAAAAGAAAAAGAAATAAGCTGTGGTGTTCTAAAGCATACTGAGGAAAGTATAGAGCAGTATAAATTACAGAATAACTCAGAGAGACAATTCTGAAATTCTAAAATCAAAGAAATATTGCAAACGTGAGATGATGGATACTCAGACCTCTTAAATTGAATCTTCACACAATGTCATTATGTACCAAAATACCTCTGTCTGTAAATACGTGGTATTATAATGCTTCAGTCAATACAATAAAAATAAAACATAAAAATTAGAAACAGAGCCCAGTGTGATGGCTAAATTCTCGCCTTGCATATACTGCCACATGTCACATGGGCACCGATTTGTGTCCCAGGTGTTCCACTTCCTATCCAACTCTCTGCTTGTGGCCTGAAAAAGCAGTAAATGATGGCCCCAAGCTTTGGGACTCGACACCTGCTTAAGAGACCTGGAAGAAGCTCCTGGCTCCTGGCATCAAATCAGTTCAGCTCTGGTTGTTGTAGCCACTTACAGGGTGAACCGGGGGATGGAAGATCTTTCTGTCTCTCCTGTCTGTATATTTTTATTTCCAATAAAAATAAATAAATCTTTTAAAAATTAGAATACAAAATAAAGAAAAAATATTCAGTTTTTATTTTCTTAAAGATATCTTTTAAATATTTACTTGTTTGGAAGGCAGAGCTGAAGTATCAAGGAGAGACAGACAAAGAGAACACATCTTCAACCCATCGTTCCATACCCCAAAAGGTTGCAACATTCAGGACTGGGCCAGGCTGCAGCCAGGAACCAGAACCCTCATGCTCAAGTGTCATGTGGCTAACAGGGGCACAGGTAGTAGAGCCATCTTCTGCTGCCTCCCAAAGCTTTAGCAGGAAACTGGAAAAGCAGAGAAGCTGGGAATTAAATTGTCATCATGATACAGGTCGCAGGGCTGAACGTGGCAGCTTAACTAGCTGCACCACAATGCCAGCCCCTATGCATTAGATTTAGATTAGTATACTTCTAGCAGGCAATGGATGCTAGGGAAGCCCTCAACTACCAGCATACTTGGTACCACTAGAGATTCATGATCGCATCATAACTGATACTCAGTGCTACCCAAACTGCTATTTTGTTGTTGTTGTTGTTCTACTGCAGTATCTCAAAAAATCATGCTCTACAGACAAGCTACAACTCCATCAACATGGAACTTGTTACACATGAGAATTTTTCACACCCCGCCCCCAGAGCTGCTACACCACACAAACTCCGGATCTGGATCCCAGCAGTCTGCTTCATTTCCTCCCTGTTGGCTTTCACCTTTACTTCCCCCTCCCCTCAGGAAACACACTTTTGAACATCCTTTCTCTTTCATATATCAACATATTCGATGCTAGGTTTCACATACTTTCTCTTTCCTTTTATGAAAAATAAAAGTAATATATTCTGTCACAAGCAAACTCCAATCCTTGCCATCCTGATTCTTTCATTTCTTATTCATTATTCAATGTAATAAACTCTTCTACCCTCTCAAGTTTGAAAACTTCTCTCTAGGGCCTGGTGGTGTGGCCTAGCAGCTAAAGTCCTTGTCCTGAGCGCCCCGGGATCCCATATGCGCGTTGGTTCTAATCCCAGCAGTTCCACTTCCCATCCCGCTCCCTGCTTGTGGCCTGGGAAAGAAGTCGAGAAAGGCCCAATGCATTGGGACCCTGCACCCGCGTGGGAGACCCGGAAGAGGTTTCTGGTTCCCGGCTTTTGATCAGCACAGCACCAGCCACTGCGCTCACTTGGGGAGTGAATCATCGGACGGAAGATCTTCCTCTCTGTCTCTCCTCCTCTCTGTATATCTGACTTTGTAATAAAAATAAATAAATCTTAAAAAAAAAGAAAACTTCTCTTGAGTCTTACTCATAAGGTTATCATCACGATCTAGGATAATTGTTAGCTCTCCAAATTCTAAGTAGTTGCTCGTTCTTAGTGAAAATCATCCTTTCATTTAAAAAAGCTAGGTGTCTCTGCGGCATAGTATGCAGAAACAATTGGACATATCTGAGAAGCATTACACAGGTGGTGGGCGAAACATTAACTATAGCTTTCTTAGTCGTTTGCCTGCCTGTGGTAATTGAGGCTATGTATATGTGCAATTGCCTAAAGAGGAAATTCAGAATGAAATGAGAAGACTATTAACTCGAACTATAAATTTGTGAGTCATACGCCTGTTTGTGGTAATTGCAGTTCTCTGAGATTGCACAGAAATTACAGGATGAAATGGAAAAAATCCTAAGGACTCCAAACTGAAGAAGTCCAAAATTGAATAGCTAGGTACAAGAAAATGAACCTATAATTTTGCTCAGTGTGTTCTTTACCCAAAACACAGCTATTCAATATTGGTACCTAGGCATTTCAAAACCCAATGACCAAAAGCAAATTTGAAACTTTATTTCCAAACCCACCACTTTCCTGGTTTTGTTCCTGCATCCTAGAGAAAGACACTGTTTATTCTTTTCCATGTTTCAGGGACCTGGTTGTCCTTTCTCGGTCTGGGTGCCCTGCACTTCTCACAGATGTTTTACTGCTAGCATTTGCAATGTTGGAGTGAATTACTTCTCAATCAGTCACCTCCCTGGGAACCCACTGCTATCCACTATGTGGACGGCAGGGAGGGCCTTCTGTTGGGTTCAGATTTAGTATCTCTGCTTTGCCAAGATGCAGCAGGTCACATGTTAGTATAAGTCTTACCACAAAATTCTTTGGTCTAAAATATTTTAATAGTTCCCAATTACACTTCAACTAAAGACCAGTATCTTTGGATTTCTATGAGAAGGCCCTAGAAGATCTGATCTCTGTTTGACTCTGTATTCTCCTCCCTTTTGTCTCTGTGTACCCTCTTCTTTTAATTTCAAAGACGCTTTCCTCATTTCAACCTCACACGCTCACCAATCTACTTTATTCTTAATGTCCTTGTTCAGAGTTCTCTTTGGATCAGAAGGCTATCCTTTCAGGTTTCCCAGGCATATATTCAGTACCAAAGCATACCAAGCAAGACCTACAAAGTAATTCTTTCTTCTGCTTCAAATAGCTTGAAAACATTTTAGATTTAAATTCATAAATTAAAGGTGAGTATTTGGTGCAGCTACCAAGACACCACATGGAATGCCCATCCACTCTGAATGCCTAAATTTAAGACCCAGTTCCTGTCTGAGTATATGCGTCCCTCTTATGCACACCCTGGGTGGCAGGAGGTGATGTTTCAAGCACTGGTTAACAACCTCCCATGTGTGATTTTGAGTGGGTCTTAAGTCCCTAGATTTGGTGTGGCTCTGACCTGGGCTTTTGGGGGCATTTCTAGAGCATATTGGTGGGTAAAAGATTCTTTCCCTCTTTCTCTCTCTCTATTCCCCTCCTCCCTCATCTCTCTAAAGCCATCTCTTTCAAATAAAAATAAATAATCAAAATTTAAATTATTTGTTAGAATGACAAAAATTGGACTAACAGATCTCATTTTAACATCACTCACTTTATATATTGTATAAGAAGATACACTTATTACTACATAATATATAAGAATAGTTTCATTATTGCATCATTTATAAGAACACATATTTCCTATTATGCAATATGGAATCCTGGCACGCGCAAGTCGAGGACTTTAGCCACTATGCTACTGCGCCAGCTCCTACTGTAACATTTTTTAAGATAAACAAATATAATACCTAGCAAATGATTGAAAAAATATGCAAACCCTTTGGCAATTTTACTTCATTTTAACCACACAATATTTTGTGTTGATTAAAAGAGTGTATTTGAAATCTATCCTTAAATTAAACACATAATGGAATAAACCACAAATAAAGAGCTAAAGTTTTATCACTGGAGTTTTTAATCTAGTTCTTTGTTAGCCAAAAAAGGGTTGACTGAGAATATTACTGTGAAACCTTCGTACAGCAAATTTTATACTCAACTGCTGTAAATCTAAGAGTCTTGATGATTTAATAAAAACTACTGATTTCATGAAACACTGGATACTCTCCTTTGTTTCCAGGAGGGAGTCAAACTGGCTACATATTCAAACTCTGCTGTTTCTTCCTTAAACAGAATACAACTTTCCTGCTTAGCTATTCATTTGTGTCCCTGAAGGAAAAGTGACAGCTTCTAAGACTCCAAGTAGCATGGTGAGTGTCAGTGGCCACATTCTGTGCAATAATGGATTCACCAGTGGCACACAGCTCAATTCTGCTTCGTGGACTGACAGTCTGTACTGCTGGGGAAGATCTGGAGCAGGCAAGGTCTCTTCAGTTTCCAGGTATGTTTGTGTTTTCATTTCAGTTACTTCATTTACATTAAAAAGGAATTTTGTACCTGTGAGTTCTATATTCACCCATGTATTTGTCTGCTTCCAAAATGGGAGGATTGGAAAGATACTCTTCAAATTCCCTCTCATGTATTTCCAGACACATAACTAAACTTTGATTTGCCTCCTCTAAAATTTATTTTTATGTATTGTTCCACATGTCACCTGTGCTAAGCAAACAGTGAAAAATTTGTGCTTTTCCATCTCTTGATATTGTTTCTGGAAGCAATGTCTGCCCCAGGATGAGACTGGGGTTCAAAAATGTGTACAGTGATTTTCACTGAAATCAGATTTGTTGTAATGCAATAGATATGCCAGTTCTAAAGCAAGTTTGATTTGGGATTTTCTGCTTCCTGGAGCTGAGAAATTTTCAATATTTTCTCCCAATAACAAAGTCTGATTCAGTGTGTGAGCCAGTTTCCTCCATGTGCATGACGCTGTTATTGAACTCTGCCCTTGGCTGCACACTGCTTTCATCTTAGTCTCCTTCCATGTGTTACATGTTGACCTGCCCCTGGCTATTTCTCTCTTTTTATACTTCCATCATTCTCACCAGCTTTTCAAGCTGTATTTCAGATTTCTTATCTTACATGTATGAGAATCTTTACTTGATTATCAGGCTGTTAGACTAGAGACTAGAGCTAATTTAAAGGAATGAATTGATGTCCCAATGAAAATTCCTAGGAGGCTGATATACTCCACTAAAATGAAAACTATCTGCTCACTTCACTGAATTACTTCAGCAACCCCCTCAGGTCCGGAGTTATTTCTTAAGACTAAATATCTCCAAAAGTCCCATGGTGCTGTTTACGAATGACTTCAAGCTTTTACATATAAAGATAATAAACATCTTTAATAGCAAGAGAGATTCTTGATGGTCAGCTATCACGTAATTTATTCAAAATTTCTAACCAGAAAGAAAAAGTTGCTGTAATGGGAAACTGTTGATAAAAGGAGACATGATGGCCGGCTGTGAAATTGTTCATTTTGAGCTGGATGTTATATACCTACTTAAAATATCCAATGGTGACTATTCATATCAATGAATTATTTGAGTTAAACTTGAAATTTTCTTATTCTAATAATTTGAAGCATCATGATTTAAAACCCAAATGATATCAATGTGGCCTATCAACATAAAGAAAATATGCACAATAATGGAAGAAAATGAACCAACTCTAAAGCAAGTCACTAAACAGGGAGGTTCAACCGTGTACACATATTTATAAAATGTTGTCCCTACTGCTACATGATGTCTCAAATAAAAAAGGAATAAAAACCATATTAACCAATAATTCTAAATGTTACATGGTAAATGTGAAACAAAAATGAATGGAATTAGATTCAGGCTCTTAAAGTTATATATCACTTTAGTGATTTTTTTTCTCTCAATCATTGTGGTTTCCTATGCACAACTGACTATGGCAAAGGATAAAATAGTTTTTCATTATTTCAGATAATAATTAAGCTGACTCATTGTTTAATAATTGCCACACTATTGATGATACATCTCTGCTAACAGGTTAATTTATAATTTCTAGTTTCATTTTGATGACTTCCAAGCACATGGAAATTTTTTTCTTTTTAAAATTATTTTCCATGATGCAGATTTATAAACATAGGGATTGCTTAAAAATTTTAAGCAAATGAAAAATACATTCATTTTAAGCAAATGAAAAATAAATTTATAAATACTATGTGTGGTATGACATAATATTTAATATGCATATGTAACTCATATCATGAATGATATATATATGATATGTATGTGATATATATATATATATATATATATATATATATATATATATATACACAACAGACATAATCTTATTTCACTATTTAGAACTCTTTCCCAATACTGGTATGTATTCCCTGAAATGAGAGTCTGTGGTTTTTGTCTCTTACAAAACTGGAGGTCATTCATCTTAGTTCAGGATGTAGCCAAATGCTCAATGCACACTAAATTTGACCAAGGGGTTATAACTTCATTGACTTAAGAGGAAACTGGTCAACCAAATCAGCCATAATCTGACCTGCAGTTCTTTTCTATCCCAAATAGACATTCATTTTGCAATTTCCTGGATACTACTGATTTTAATATGCCATTATCTTATAAAAACATTTTTTCCCACAGAGAATAAGGCTCATAGGTATAAATCTTCCTGGGTCTTTTTTTTTCATCATCATAGTTTCAAAGTGAAAAAATATAGTATATACGAACTATCTTTATTTGAATATTCAGAGATATTACTGTCTAAAGGAATATGCAGAGATTTTCAAAAAGTTCATGGAAGTCACGTTAGGAAAGTTCTATGCAGGGATTTAAAAAAATTGTAGCACAATAAATTTTAATTTTTTTCAGTCAACTTCTGGAAATATTGTGATATCATAACACAATTGCAGTCTACCTAAGAGGTCAGCATTACGACTCAATTGGCTAATCCTTCACCTTCTAGGTCTTGCATCCCATATGGGAAACAGTTCTGTCCTGGCTGTTCTACTTACATTCCAGTATTCTGCCTGTGGCCTGGGCAAGCAGCAGAGGATGGGTCAAGTCCTTGAGAATGTCATGGGAGATGCAGAAGAAGCTCCAACTCCTGGCTTCCAATTACCCCTGCTGCAACTGTTCAGCCATTTGGGGAGTGGAAGATGTTTCTCGGTCTCTCCTTCTCACTGTAAATGTGCTTTTCCAATAAAAAAGAGCAAAATCTACCTATTTAATTCTTCAACACAGTGATTAATTAATCAGTGATTAACCTCTTCAAGCTGGGCATTCTATTTTATTTTATCTTATTTTATTATTTTATGATATAATTGCATAGGCTCCAAGATTGCCCGTCTTCCCTGCCCAAGTCCCCTCTACCTGTTCATTTCCCCTATTTTATTACAATAGCTTAGCCCTGCGTAAAAAGTCATAAGTCCATCATTCTGCTATTTGAGTGTACCCTGACATTGTAGGTATGGACAATGGTGAAGTCCAGTATCCTATCGTCAAAAATTTTTAACAGTTTCATTGGGAGTCCATCTTTGTTTTGGAAGGAGACATGCATACTGCATTGTATCTTCACATCTGGATATGATAGTCTCCATCACACAGTTACTATACATCCCCTTAGATGAAAATCCACAAAAGGAAATCAACAAGGGTAAGAAAAATATAAACTTTACAACAACACAAAGTCAAATTACACGCTACTGAATGGGCAATGTGCCAATGAAGAGATGAAAATCAAAAACATTATTGAAGAAAACAATGCTACTGTATGACTCATGTGTCACAGAAGAAATTAATAAGAAAAAATCTTTTTTGAAGGAATGAAAATAGAAGTAAAATTATCAAAACCCTCAAATGATGAAGCAAAGACAACACTGAAAGCGACATTTATAACATCAGGTGCTTACAAAAAAATCAAAATATCTGCAATAATAATAATAATGCATCTCAAAGACTTCTTAACAAAGAAGGAGAGTTATAGAAATTCCAGAAAGCACAGGAAGAAAATCTGGGTTGAAATTCAATGAAGCATTAAGTGAAAAATTTCCTAATATGAGAAAGAATTAGGATAACACCATACAGGAGGGGCACAGAACTCCTAAAATAATTGACCAAATGCTCTCTTCAGTTGTACATAAGGAAAAGATCCTGAACTATTCACAGGAAAAAAAAACTGCAACAATATCATGTTTACATAAATGAGAAGATATTTAGAATATTTAAATTAAATATTTAAAATTAAGACTGCCAAGAAAAGTCACTGTGTCATTTGCTCTTTTGTTTTCTAAAATATGACTCCCCCACATTAAGAATACTTAACCTTCTAGAAATTTTGCAGCTAACAAACACATTTCTATGAGCTCATGAGTGAAGCCTTCAGGTGTTTAGAGCCTCAAAATTCCATTGAGCATTCCCCCAAGGGTAAGCTCCATGAGAAAAGAAGTTGTATTTCTTTCACCTATTGACAAATTCTCAATAACCCCCCCCCAAAAAGAACAAAGTCACTCCTTATTAAAAATGTAATATAACAATGCCAACAAAAAGAGACTCAACAAACTAATTCAAGGAACAATGAGACATGTATCTTTCACCATCCATTTTATAATTTGGGGAGAGCAATTTATGGTTTAAAGCTTTTCAAACCTGTAGAGAAATTTCTGTTTCAGAATTAAGTTCTGCCCTTAGAGTTTATATACTCTTGCTTTCTGTTCCCTATAGGCAGATAAGTTTGTCAACTAAACAAGAGAAGATATATTACTTTTAATTAAAGGAACACATGTTACAAGACAACCAATAGGTAAAGCAAAGATAAGGTACTAATACACTTGATATATTGTCGGTGTCTACTGAGCAACCCCCAGTTCTTATCTCACTTGAACGTTGATGTAGAGTGTAGTGTCTGACCTTCCACAAAGGCCATGAAAGGCTCCCAGAGGTGGTTGCTTGATGGTAAAATGCCACACTCACTGGTCTTGACCTGCTTCAAGCATTCCCTGTATTGCATGAATCTTGTAGCTTGTAGGGAGTTAAGAGGCCACTAAGATGACTCTAGACCATATTTTTAAATATTTTATTTTTCGCCACATAATGCCTCTGAAATAAGTAGACTGTCCTATCCATCTTTAGCTAGAATTGCAGGTGACAGGTTAAGTGCAGGTGTAGCTGCTGTGATTTTAACATCGCCTGGTTCACGAGAGAACAGAGGCATAGTGGCGCATTCTACATGTCACCCCAAGCATCACAGAGGATCCTTCTTGGCACACTGTGTCACAAAAGCAAGGCGGCACCTGCTAGTCTTGCATGAGTAGGAGTTTGTGTGTATGCCAAGACTTCTTGAATAGACTGAGAGAATGAACCAGAACACACAAATATTACACAATAAAGTAACAATCTTTGAATTACAGTGGGCATAGTCTCAGTTAAACAAAATCTTTCTAAGAACAGGAATGGAATATTTCTGGAGCCATTATTAATAAACCAGCAATCTTTGCAAAGATGTACTTATGCAGTTAATATGTATTCTCTCTGCCCCTCAAGCAATTTTTTCTCAACCACTTTTTAAAATAGTGATCTTCCTTCCATTGTTAATATTTTGAATCATCCATATTGTAGCAAAGGTTAGCAGGGCAGCCATCAAAAGATTAATTTAAACCTTTTATTAGGCTCAAAAACTGAATGATGCTAATGTCCATTAATAACTTGTTTGTTTATCATGGTGGTTTGAGCTTGTGTTTTCAAATAATTCAGAAAGTACCTGGTAGACTTCCTAGTCAATGGATTATTCAAAGCAATTTCATGATTAATATATTATATCATGATTTTTTGGCATGTTGCTTACAAAGTATACAAAGGAATTAAATATCAATGCTTTAAAAACTACTCTCATCTTTACTTTCAGTATATTTTATGCAAAAAATATATATACATAATTCAAAATCACAATAATATTTCTCCTAAGTTATGCCTCAAAAAACAACAGGTGACATTAATTCACGGATAATTTTATATATTAGATGTGATATTAAATGGAACATAATATCATCAATCTAAGTGAGACATTAAAATCTTTCATAAGTAATGGAAAATTTCTTTTACATCTCTCACTTGAATAAAACGTCAATAGTTTTAATAAGCTAGCATTTATCACTTTGTAATTATGCAAATTTATAAAATTTTCTCTGTTAAGATAGAAATGTGAAAAAGTTACATTCTTTGTTTTCCAAAATCTTGTAGGAATTTGCCAGAAAGCCAATAGTTGAAGGATTCCTGATTTAAAGCATTCTATGACAGACACGGTGATGGTCTCACCACTTTTCCGCTTTTTTATCATCATTTAACATACGATGTTATGAAGGATCTGTTACCCAGCCAAGGTTCTATTTGCCCCTTCCTAAGCATTGAGCTGTGACTGAGATAAGAGTTATCCTAGAAGAGCTGGTTTCCTTCTCTACTGCCTTGCATCCTCTAAAACACTTAGTTGCAGCTTGAATTCCAAGTGATAACTGCCTTGAAACAGGCACACAGTGTACAAGCCCCACACAGCACACCTCTGATTTGTAACATGAGAATGAAATTAATGACTGCTAATGCACACGACTATCACTATTGGGAGCACTTATTTATAGCACCCAAGTCCGTGTTCTGAATAACACTCCTGCTGCGTAGGAGAGTGCATGGGAGGAAAACAATTACATTATTTCAGAAGCTGTGAGCATTGCCAATGTAGTGCAGTGACTAAACGTATAGGTGACTGTGTTGGACATGCAAGCTTGCCTTTAGTTTTAGCTATGACATGGTACAACTATTTTTGTTTTGAATAAGAGAATTTGCTTTCTAAACATGTTTTTTTTTTTTTTTTTTTAGTAAAATGGATGGATTAGATGTGTTTTTTAAAAAAACCGTTTTGGGGCTGTCACAGGCTCAAGTGGCTAATACTCTACCTCCAAGCACTGGGATCCCATAGGGGCGCAGTTTTAATGTCCCGGCTGCTCCACTGCCCATCCAGCTCCCTGCCAGTGGCCTGGTGAAGCAGCAGAGGACGGCCCAAAGCCTTGGGACTCCTGGCTCCTGGCTCAGCCATGGCTGTTGCAGTCACTTGTGTGAGGCAGTGGATGGAAGATCTTTCTATCTCTCCTTGTCTCTATTAATCCGCCTTTTCAATAACAATAAATAATAGAAACATACTTATGAAGTGGTTGAGCTCTTTCATTTATAAAGAATTTTTTAGAGAATATAAAGATTTTCAAGAGAAACTGTTTAAGTGTATCTAAAAGGTAATTTATTGGACTTCCTTGTGAAATGGAGTAAATAAAAAAATTTCCTGTTATCCTCTGATAATTCATATGTAGTACGTAAATTGGATTCATACAATTAACTGCATCCTTATAGTAAAATCCTGTTTATTCAGTGTGTCAGTTAAGAGGTGAATGCAAAATTTGCTCAAGAGATTGTTAAGAATATTTCTATTCAATTTACCTAGTATTTCAACTCTTAGCACTTTGCCTGGTATTTCAACTCTTATATCTGCCATAATTGATACAAGACTAACATTAATTGTAACAGAGATCAAGGTGAAAACATTCCACAGTATTTGAAGTAAAGTCTTGACAGCTGGATCTGAGAAATTAGGAATAAAGGACTAGACACAAAATAACAGTTTACAAATTGTTTTGAAAGAAGATACAATGTTACTGGAGTTTATAGTGAGAATACATTTGCTCTTTTAAATTTTAAATCAATTATAAATTTGATGCTAAGTCATAAATTTTTAAGCAAATGAATTCTGAAATCATTTATAATTTGTGTCAAACCTCCAGCCAAAGAGGCAAACTTGACAAAAAATTATTATCTATTATGTATCTAATTCTTTGTTACATAATTTAACATGAGTTCATATTTAAAATTTAAAATACACTGTCAGATTATCTTCCACTGTTATCAGAGATGACCAAACTGAACATCAGAGTTCAATAATTTCTCAAAGTTTCTGAAGTCAGTAAGTTCTAGTGGCAAGTTTCATCCAGGACTCCTGGACTCAAATCCATGTTTTTCCACAATCATAGGAGCCTTTGCCCACTTAAACTACAGTTTCCACTTTGGTCCACTTTTATTTTTTCCGTGGTTACTTTGTGATGAAACTGTACATTGCATTCACCGTTAAAGGGTCAGTCCGAGGTGTTCCTGAAATTACAGACCACCAAGATTCTCTGTAGCCTCCAGTACTCACTGCAATAATTGTCTCCAACACTACAGTGACACTGCTTCAAATAAATGGAATCCTACACTATGTATTTTATGTTCCCTTGGCATTTTCAGTCAGTGTGATGGTTCAGACATTCATTCATTTGTGTGCGTGCACACCTGTGAATATATGCTGCATTATTTCGGCTATTTTTTTCTTTTTTACTTTTAAAAACTCTTGAGGGTGCAGTGCTGTGCTGCAGAGGACGGCACCATCTACCTGAACGCCCCGTATTGCATCAGAGCCCCAGTTTGAGTGCGAGATTTTGCTTCCATTTCTCTTTGGACCATTTTCCATTGTTACTCCAAAAAAATTAGCAGGGAATTTTCTACTCTTTAAGTTCACTTCTTTTTTTTTATCAAAAGGTTGCTGGCCTGCAAAAATTCCCATTTTTGATAAATCTGAGTTTGTTGTTTCTGCTCTTTGGTGTTTTGTGTGTGTGTGTGTGTGTGTGTGTGACATGAAATCTTTCTAATTTTCTAAATATGTAAATGGTTTCCTTTATACTTTCTTCTAAGGTGTTTTAGTAGTTTTTATTTTATGCTTATTTCTCTGATACATTTCAAATTAAACTTTGCAAAAAAAATTAAACTGTTTTTCCAACATTATTAATCAAGTAGGTGATATAATCAGGATGAGAAGTTACCCGGATAATTCTTATTTTAACTAAGAGGAGAAGTGAGCCATGTGTATGTAAAACATTGCTGACATGCAGTAGGAATCTTTCAGAGGATTTTCGAAGTGGCTTCCCATGAAGTGACTCAGCCGCGGAGCTGGATAGAGCATGCATTGGCTGTACATGCACAGAATGAACAGGAAACACTGGTGATGTGTTCTTTTTGGTATCATTGTACTGTTCTCGCAAGGTGAACCAGAAATGAATGATTAATCACCTGCCTACATCTGGCCTTAATTATGAAACCCCACACGATCAATAATTGATGTTTTCAGGAAGTACCAACTCTTAGACACTGAAACACATGTTTTTTCCTTCCAGGAAAGGTAAAGGAGGCATCTTGATTATTTTGAAGAAAACAGGGATGGAGGAGACAGGAACATTTCACAGTGAGTGTGGAAATTTCACAAGCCTTATCCTAAGTGGCAGAAATCCCATCAAAACATTTGGGTGACTGTTTGCCTTCTACTCAAAGACAAATAGGTTATTAATAACCAACAGATAAAATATTTTTAATAGAATGTGAGGACTTCCATTAAATAACACTCACATATACATAAAATTTAACTTCAATCAGACAATAAAGTTACGAGGATATTTTTTTGCTCCCAAGTATTTTTGTACACCACAATAATGATTTTTAAACTTGGATTAATTTAGCTAGGATTCATTCCTTTATATATATATATATATACACATATATATATGTATATATATGTGTGTGTATATGTGTATATATATGTGTGTATATATATGTATATACATATATGTATATGTACACGCACATATATATACACACACATATATATATATACACATATATATTTGTGTGTATATATTTGAAAGATGGAGTGACAAAGAGACAGAGACAAGCACAGAGATGCAGCAATGATCTGTTACCTGCCCTGAGGCTCACAAAAGCCAGGCCAGGGTCGGATCAGAACCAGGAGACCGGGACTTCACCAAGGTATGCTGCATGCCTGGCACAGACCGTGTTGTCCCTTGCTTCCCAAGGACAAACAACAGCAGGAATGTAGGATGGGAAGAGAGACCAGGATCCAAAGCAAGCACTCCGATTTAGAAGACTAAGACAGAATGTAAATTTCCAACAACTGGAGCACTTTAATCGATTGGATGAAGTTTGGATTCCGTGATCTGCTTAGAACCAGGATTGGTCCTCTGTTCTGGCTGGGAAGTGTCTGCCATTTCCATGCGGTGTTTTTCCTGGTGAAATTTCCTTCTGTGCGGATGATTCAGCTTCCCAGAAAAGAGAACTTAGGGGAAGGACATGCCAAGATGGTAGGAGAGATAGGAGGAGGAGATGGAGAGATGAACAATGCAACCTTTTTGCAAATGTATAAAACAAAACATAGCATGATTAACCCGTGGTGAAAATTGCAAGTTTCACATGGTATGGGTCCTAGCCATCTTATAGACTGTTGCACATGCAAGTTCCAATATGAAGCTGGACATTAAATAATTAGTTTTGAATGAATGAATGCAAATGGAAGCTATTGTTTTTGCTTTGTAATTGTGCATTTCAGCTTGCATTCAGCATCATTGCTTCTGAGATAAATTTTCTGATTTAATACATTCACCATGACTTGAAAAATTGTGAGGGCTCAAAATTTGTTTTCGACTATTGATAATCATCACTGCTAAAGAGCAATAACAGAAGTCTAAGTAGCTACATCAAATAGATGTGTAAAGTGAAGAAAAATGCCACTATGGTAATAGTATGTGCTAACTATGCATAGGAAAATCAGCTAATAAGTACAATTTCACAATAAATGCTTTAAAACATTAATGTTAGTATAAGATGACAATGATGTCCATATACCTGCACGTGTATATATGTGTCACTATATACTTTTCTCCATGTTTCGAAACATAAACTTTTGATATTAGATTTATAATTTTCCCTGAGCTACCTGTGGTCTCCAAATTTGTGCTTGTAAGACTGTGACAATGATGATATATTTCAGAAGAGCACTGCTTAAATGCCACCTGTAAAAACAGCAGGAAAGCAATATAGTGAGGAACAGAACAGCAGGTAAGATACTGTTTGTAAAAGAGCCAGCCAGGTATTTGTTAAGGCTAAACAGGTGTAAAAAGTGATGCAACCTATCTTCATCTTGTCCAGAGTGTGGAGGCATGTTGGGGAGCAAATCTCCAGAAACAAGGATGGAAAACAGGCTGGAGGGGTAAACTCCAGGGCCAACAGGCAACAATGTCATCCAGTTCCCCAGTCAGTACCTTGGAACAGGTTGGTTTAGAGGTCATCAGTGATGCTATTTCCAATTTAAGGTGAGGGGACATTTTACTCTTATATACAATTTTTCCAGCACTAAAAAGAAGTCTTCATTAATGCATGCCATTTCTTAGTAAAGCTACAGGAAGAGTGCACCATTACAAGTGTCATCTTCAAAAATGAAAGGCCAAAGTAGAATGAAGTCTCCATCGCATTTCTCTTCATCAGCCACATCAGGATGCAACATGGGGTCACTCACACATATGCTCGGCTTGTATGCATAAATTCGAAATTGTCTCCTCCTCTTGGTCCAGTACAATCCATCTTTATTTTTCAGAAAATTAAACTTTACTAATATGTATTAAGGCAATAGAGACTTAATAATAAGAAATAATACTGTTAGCTCTGAATGCAAGCTGGTGATCACTAACACTTCACCAGTCACTGTTAAGGGTTTAAGTTATCTCACAGGCAAAACAGTCAAAATATTCAGACTGTTGATCTAAATATTTTTTTCTTTTCAACATGACCATGTCAATTACGCATCTTGGTAAGTTTCAGGAAACTTTAAAGGGATATTACATAAGTTAAAAATGATTGATTATAGCACCTAGTAGATTTTATGGTCTAACTTCATGCATTTAAAAATTCATAATGGGCTCGGCGCAGTGGCCTAGCGGCCAAAGTCCTCGCCTTGATCCCATATGGGTGCCGTTCTAATCCCGGCAGCTCCACTTCCCATCTAGCTCCCTGCTTGTGGCCTGGGAAAGCAGTCAAGGACGGTCCAAGGCCTTGGGACAATGCACCTGCATGGGAGACCTGGAAGAGCTCCTGGCTTTGGATTGGCTCAGCACTGGCTGTTGTGGTCACTTGGGGATTGAATCATTGGACAGAAGATCTTCCTCTCTGTCTCTCTTCTTCTCTGTATGTCTGTCTTTGCAATAAAAATAAATAAATATTTTTTTAAAAAATCACAGAAAATTGAAAAAAAAGTAATTCATTTTGGTGCAAAAAGTTGAAAGTCAATGTTTAGCTCTTTCATTTTATGTATGTTCATGAGCCTTTTGGCATTCCCTCACTCTTTCTGAACTATGTAAACTAGAAGCGATGTAAGGTTTTTACAAGGTTTCGAAGGCTTGTAATACATCATAACAAATATTTTCTGTGCATTTTGTGATTTCAAATACGTAGAACTTGTATATCTGGGGGTGCCAGCTATATACACATTATATATATGAATATTTTTATATATAAATATATATATAATATTAAAATAATCCATTATATGATTTACACAAATTTGTACAAACATATGCTGATATCACAAACAGCACATATGACAGCTGTATCTTACCTAACTGGCGTCTAGCACTCTGAGAGTCCCCCAGCAAGTTTCAGATGTGTGTGACCAGCCATCAGGAAGTACAGGTTGGGACATGTGGCAAGAGCTAAATGTGCAGCGCACAAGCAGAATCTCTGCTCTTAGGAGGAATCATCACATTGGCTCTGAAATGTATTCAAGATGGTGGAATCAGCCCCTGCTGACTCTCCTACGAGAACCTTCCTTAGGAAGCCTGCTGACTGTGGTTATTCATTCCACCTACACCACATCGTCGCAGCAGCGTGGAGAGGAGTGAGTGACTGATGGAGTCCTGCGGCTTGCAGGTTCTCTGAGCAGGTATATTGCAATCTCCCACACACAGCCATCATATCCCCTTTAACAGTGGGCCACATCATGCTTTCTAGTGGTAAGCAAATTGCAGGGATGACTTTCACACAGTATGTGTGTAAAATTAGCGTTTTCCCCTCAGATGTTTGGTAATAATCATTTTTGAAAATCACACGTGTGTGGATTTTTTCCTGCTTCCTATCATTTGCATTATGGAAAATTTCAAGTATGGGAGGTGATAGTGACAACAAAATATTAAAACTCAATGTGTCTGTCATTCAGCTTCTACAGTGATCGAAATTTTCCCCACCTAAAATGCACAAACACTCACACACTTTTCTTAAATTGTTAGGAATTATTCATGTGGATTTCAGTCGCAGTCTGTGAAAGGTATGGAAGTTTGTCATTGCATGGTCAGGTGTTCTTTCTTATTTCATTAATATCCCGAATAAATATACCTGAATTGGTATGATACACCATTTTCTGATTAAATCTAACTTTCTTGCTGGTTAACGTTAAGGATATACAAGACAAAAACTAAGAGAGTGGTTAGCAGATAGTATGAATAATAAGGTAAAAAGCTACCTTAACATTACTATGTGATTTTATGACATGGAAACAATCCTTTTGATGATGTTGCACGTTGTAGTAGAACTATATAGGTATTGGAAATTAAGGTAGGAGAGAAGTTCAGGCATTTACTTATTTATCCTTTTGAGGTTTCGAGTGTGCTGTGCAGTTGATGAGGTGGTGGGACGCCACATTGCTTCTAGCCAGAGCAGTATCGTTTTAATATGAAACTCATGCTCAATTGCCGTCTTCCTGTTGAAGGCTTAAATGAGCCGATGGATTCTGACAAATGTACCAAGCAGCTAGTGTCTAAAGAGTTAGGTGTTAACAGCAGTTAGGATTTCCTTATTTTGTACTAGGAGTAGGTAGAGTTCATAGGGAGGGGGAAAAGGCCTCCTTAAAATTATTTAGTAACAGAAGTGAACGCCACAATGATTATTACCCTTGTCTTAGGGAAATGTGTATGATAATGCATTCATTATTGATTCTTTCTCTGTAAGACTTTGGCTTTGGCTCATTGCTCATTTTAAATGGCTCAGTAAGTCACACGAGTTGTCAGTGCATCCTCACTTAGCTTTACATCACTTGTTTACAGCATCTGCTCAACAACAGCCTATGCTGTGGATGAGCTTCTATAGACAGTGAGGATTTAATGCCTAACGCAGGTATACATTAAAGCCATGATGCACATGTCACATCCCCAGGGGAGTGCACTGGTGTATGCTGCAACGCGACGGTTTAACCTAGTGCCTGGAACACAGTATGCACCTCTGCAAGGATTGTTGAGTGGATGCATATGCAAGCAAGCAAACGCAAGAAGATCAGAAAAAATGAGCTAGGTAGAATTTCCTAAGAAGCTCTGCACAGCAGCATACAATGATTTTCTGTGCCTGGAATTCCAAATCATTTTTGGCTGATCTGAAGCCTTTGTTCAAGCAGTGGCTCAAGGGTTTCCCTATTCTTTAGTTGGTCGGCACACAGTTCCTTTGTTGGAAACACAAGATGGAAACAAGTGTCCCTGCATTAAATATGAACGTGTAAAGGGACCCAATCCATATCACACCAGGTATGTATTGTGCTGTGCCTTTAGAGTACCGTATTTGGATTCAGGATCTATTCATTACATGCAAATACATAAATGGTCACCTTGAATGGAAGTCCCTTCAATAAGCACTCTGGGAAGAAGATAAGCAGCAGGCTCTGAGTGCAATACAAATATATGTGGCATAGGGAATGTTAATGCTTAAAAGCCTCATTTAAAATTTGCTGTTGTGTTGGAAGATCCCTTATTCCATGTAATTATTTTTTTTAATATAATACACATGTTCTTGATGTGAAATAAATGTTGGTTAGCAGGAAATGACCATTTTATCTCTCAATTCAAATTATCTGGTATAATTTGATCCATGAATACTTCCACGGAAGACTAGCATTAGAGTGGAAGAAATCAATTTATAAGACCAACATGGATGATATAAAGAAGCCATATGTAGGTAAACATGTAATTTCTTCTCTTACAGAAATGAATGTCATGGTCAGTTCTCTCACCTACCCCAGAACTTAGTGTTAAATTGCTTCTGACTTTTGTCCAATTTTTTTCTGTAAGCCTGAAATATGTTATTGGAATTAATTAAGAAATTACCAGTGGAAGAGTAAGTGATGCAATGTTCAATTATTTATTCCAACAATACTTATTAATATGGTGCTTTCAGGGGAAAAGTTCTCTTATGAAATAAGGTAAAACATTCAGAATCATGCATGTCATAGAAATATGTTGGCATGAGTGGTTCACTTGGACTTCACATATTTGCAAGTTTAAATGATATAAAACCATTCTGGCTGTTGGGGCTTTCACGAAGTCATAGCTAAAATGCTAGAGATTTTCAAAGAGGTTCTTTATCACACTAGTTTGGGTTGAATTATTCATTCAGAAATCTTAAGTGCATACCTGCTTTACAAAGTCAATGAGATCACAATAAGAGGTCTCTGAACTTCTGTCTTTACAGCCCTTACGGCACTGTCATCACCACTGTCAGCTTGTGATAGTCACTCACCTGCCTTCTAACTTGCTCAGTCTGCAGGTGCTGATTTGCATAGTAGCCTAGGCAAGATAGATCTGATATTCACACACAGTGAGAGTGAGGTGCTTGTGTTACTTGTCCTTGGGGGAAGCCCCTGCTGTCTTTAGGAGATGGTCTCTAAAGGGCACTTCGTCCTGCCAGCTCTGGCAGTGTCTGTCTGTCTCTCTCAGCACAACTCTACTGCTGTTTCAAATACAGAACCTCACATCCTGTGTTGTCCTTCATCTGCCTTTGCACACCCAGGACTCCATTTGAATGTAAAGATGTCCTTCCCAGGAAAAGAAGTGAAAGAGATCTAGGGAAAAAAGTCTAGCATTGCTAAAGTTAGAGGAATGCTTTCCCAGATATTGACAAATTAAAATGCCTTTATGATACTCTATTAAATAAATGAATGAATTGAACCTGTTTCCGGCAGTTCACTACTCTCTGTTTTATTCTATCAATTACAGAAATGAGTTTTAAAGGAGATACCTAACAAATAGAGACAAGTAACACAACGGAATTGTTGTAAAAGTGGACATATTATATAGAAGAGAAGGATCTGACAGTGGAGGAGCTATCCTGGATGGTTCTGGGATTCAGATCACAACACAGAGATGAGTTCATGATTGCAAAGAGCAAGTCCCCACTAACCAGTGTCTCTGTACACAGTGCAGAACTGCTTTAATGGCTTCTGGTAGGATGAGGGGCCCATCACATTGAGCCACTGAATACAGAAACTCTCCGTGTGCATATAAAACAGGGCAGCATGTTTTGTTGTAACTGTGTGTAGCTTTCCAACAGATGAGTGTAAATATTTAATTCAGAAGCATGGACTATTTCCCCACAAGTGGTGATACTGAGAACAAGGTTTTGTATTGTTTTGGTTTTATTCCCCTTTGACTGTGTATATGAGTTGAGAAGACAAGGGATTCTCCACTTTCACAAGTGACAAGCTTCTTAACCAATTCCTAAAAAAATTCATGTTTTTATTTAAAGAAACATGAAATAAGAGTGTAAATGTTGATTCACAAGGAAGAAGTCAGAAAAGACTAAAAGATTTTCTTGCAGTAAGTTTGCCTTTATCTTCAGGAACCAATCACAGAATGATTGCTAGAAATATACAGAAGCTAGGTACTGTGAATTGCATCCCATCTCTTAACCAAGGAATTTTAAACAAAGATGACATAAAAGAGATTTTTCCTACTAGATTACAGATAGAGTTAGGAATTAAAGGAAAAGAAACAGGTGAAATTACAAGAAACAGAAATGAATCAAGTGTCTTATCTAATTACTGCAAGCAACTAACTCAAAACGGAATGACTGCTCCGATAAATTAAATCCAACACCTTTCGTTTTTATCGGTAAAACAGTATAATAAAAGCAGCACCTGGGAGGATTCATGCTTAGAAGAGTTAATGAATCAGAAACACTTAAAATATCTGTAGTTTGAGAAATAATTTCAAAATGCTCAGCAAGGATTGAAGTAAGTTAATTTCTACAACTCTATTAGAGAAGAATAGGGAATACTGTTATGTCACATGTTAACAGATGCAAGTTCTTTAGATGAGAATTTATGCTGATAACAAGATTCAAACAAAACATTCTCACAGTGGTTTATACCCCAAACCTGGATCTTTACACTCTGCCCAGGCAATGATCCAGACAGGTGGTTGAAGAGAGTAGGTGTTTATTTGTAAAGCATGGAGCAAGGAGCAGCCAAGCTATCACTTAACCCTTACACTCCTCAAGATGCAATGAGTACAGGTTTGTATGATTTAAGATGGAGAGACACTTGTTCAGTTCACTTGCAGAACCCTGGTTGGTCTGGGTGCCTGTGCCTTCCTCGGATTGCTCTGTGACATTCTTTTCTTCAGGGGAATTTTATGAGAGTAAAGTGGGCTTCACATAGGATCTTGGTAGTGGCTTCTTGCTCTGGACCAGGGGTTTCTGGGAAAACCCTCAAGAGAAGAGTGAGGAGAGGGTATGTGACATAGCAGTTACGATGCCAGCATCTCATATCAGAGTGCCCAGTTCCAGTCCCAGCTATTCCAGTATCCTGGTAATATGCATCTTGACAGGCAGCAGGTGATGCTGTCGACTTTGGTCAATGTTACCCATCTTGGAGGCATGGATGGGTTCTTGGCTCCTGGTTTTAGGATGAGCAGGTCAGAGAATGTTGGATTCCTCCCCTACTCTCACCCCTCCCCCACTTTTTTTCTTCTCCTTTCCTTTCTTCTCACCCCCTCTCAGTCTCTCCTGTCTCTAACCTCTTTATCTCCCTACTCTTTCCCCCTCTCTTCTTTCTATCTCTGCCTTTATAAAGAGTTAAATTAAAAGAATGTATAAAATTTCACCCAAACCTCAAGATGTTATCTGTGGTAGAGACAAGTTATCTCAGTGGTCTTGGATTGTAAAACCCTGTGGACAGATTTTGCCACTCCATCAACTTGTTTTATCTTTATTTTCAAAGTTTAGGCTATTTACGAGTGTGTGTATGTGTGTATGTGTATGAGAGAGAGAGAGAGAGAGAGAGAGAGAGAGAGAGAGAGAGAGAGAGAGATTGATTTTGCATTTGCTGCTTCACTCTACAAATGCCTGTGATGCCCCACCTGGTTGAGACGGAAACCTGGCGCCAGTAACTAGACCTGGCTCCCCTATGTGTGTGGCAATTACACTAGAACTTGAGTCAGATGTATCAGCAGGAACATGGATCTGAAGCTAAGGCAGAACTCAATTCCAGGCACTCTGATATTGGATGCGAGCCACAACGCTTTTCTCCATTCCTTCACTTTAGTGAGTTAAGTTTTGTAAGAAGATTACTTGCGATCATAGCCAGAGAACCTTGAGCTACAGAAGGTAGGCTGGGAGGTTCTAGGACATTTGGGCTGATAAGAACTGGCATCCATGTCAAAAGCACTCTATAGGATCCCAGTTCGATGAAATGGGAAGAGTCATCATCAAATCCTTCCAACAAAGATATTTTTGCTTCTGGGAGTATTCAAGGCAAAGTCACATTATTGTTTCTGTTTCATTTGAAAGCGAGATTTCAACACTTTAAAAAATTAATATGCCTGTGGACTGCAATTGATCAATTAAAATGAAAAAAACATCCAAATTCATTCATGGACGTCTGTGTGACGTGTGTGCTCTCTTTGTTTTAGCCCTCAGAAACCCAAATGATTGAACAGTTGCATTTGATATAGAAGCACAGAAAAAAACACTCATAAAAATTACATATTTATAAAAATAATAGTATATTTCAGTCTCTGAATGCTCACAAAAAATGAAACCTTTTACAATGAATTTTACTGTTGTTCAGTTTGCAAGTGCAATATAGAGTTGTACTGGTTTATCATTACTACAATCCTGCCTTTGGGGCATCATGTATATAATAAACCATTCTGACTTAAGCACTGCAAACACCATTATTTATTATGAAGATAATTATTATTGCAACATGTCTTTGTTCAGAAATAAATTAAACATGAGTAACCCGAGGTCACTCAGTGAAATAACTGTTCCAGAACTTAAACTAAGCACGCATCACATAATCATTCCTTTTCTATTTAGCACATCTGACTTTCGCATTTGTGAGGATACCCGCCTCAAGATCACTCAGAAAGGACAAAACAAAGACCAGTTTGTACTATTGCTTTACAAGTTTCTAGGTCTCCTCCTGCTTGAGCCAAGCCACTGTGTATCCAGGATCACCAGACTTACACCAACACATTTATCAAGATGAGTAAACCACCAAAAATGCACCATGACAGATTTAAACTGCAAATATTATATTCTATGCATTAGAAGATAATGTTAAACAAATTATGTAGGCTTATGAAACTTACAGCAGTTTTTAAGCCTAAAATATGTCTGCCATGAGAAATTGAATAGATTTTTTAATAACATTAAGAAAAACCTCTATCTTTTCAAGCTGACGAGTGTTAATTTTATCTTTATACATAACAAAACAATCTCAATCACTCCCAATTTTGCAAGAAGCTGCCATATGCCCGAGAATTCTATTATTATAATTATTCATAACACTTGAAAAGACTTTCAGGATGTTATTCAACAGCCAATTCAATTTTTTTGGATCCTAATATTTCGTTTTAGTTCCATATAAATGACAGTTACCCTGCTTGGTCAGCAGAGAGAATTTTACATCATCAGCCACTTGGGGATATGACAGCAGATTAGTCATTTATTTTTACAAATGGTACAAAACTTTCAGATATTTAACCAGCAGCCTTAGAACTGAATATAGAATAGAGTACAAAGTTAACACAGTTTTAAATTCCCTAATAATTATTAATCTGTCTAGTTATTCATCACTTGGAGCAGAATTAGCAAAATGACATGATTCTGAGCATTAAAGCAATGTTACGTGATGACAAAATATCAAGCCCAGTTCCTATTTCAAAATATCAGTCCTTTCTTTTTCTTATTTCCTTCAAAAATATACTCTGAATATGTGGTGACTTGTGGCAGACTAATTTTTTACACAGTGGTAACCTAAAAGTCTTCATGTATGGAGTGATAAATAACAAACTGATTCTACATCTTCAAAAGTTGTAGCATGGAGGTACATGTGGAAAAAAAAATCATCCAGATGTTTATCTGCAGTATAGAATTATGTCTGGTTTGCCAATTTACCCTTAATGATCATTTCAATTAAAATGATTGGAGATATGTGTGGGATTTCCCCCATGTCCTTACACCAGTTTTTCTTTATAATAAAAGCTATTGCTGCATTGAACACAAGTTATCAAGATCTCAGCAGGACGGGACTTTGTCTCTCTCTGAAGGAATGCAGGGATCGCGGCTTAGCTGTTTTATAAGGTTCTATTACTGCTGAAAGTGATGGATGTCTCTTGAGGTGACCAGGAAAAAAATGTCCAAATCTTGGATGGATTTATCTGAATATCACACCTTGGTGCACTAATTTGCAAAGCAATATGAAACAATGTAAGCACTATTTCTGTCTTCCAATATTAAATTTAGTGGACAAGGTCCGACACACAGGATTCTTGTAGCTCAGCCCTCGGGGAGCGGCTCTGCAAGTGCTGATTCAGTACAATGTCCAAATGTTCACACCCATTGTTCTCCCTCTCCGTGTTCTTTTCAAAAGGTGATTTTTTTTTAGCTCCCCTCATTACTTTGTAGAGTCTTGTTCTTTGTCTCTCATATTTTTACTGTCTGGATAATACTGACCAACAGAATTGGGCAGAGTGACATTCTGCTGGTTTGACCTCTGCCTGCTTCCACATGCGATTAAATCCCAGCCCTCGCATTACAATGAAAAGAGCTACATAAGCTTTCTGAGAAGCGGGAGACTACACATGAAAGACTCACGCTGTCTCCCAGAAGCAGGGTCGTTTAGCTGATCATCACCTTACAGCAAAGACTCTTTTATAGAAAGCCACTTAATCGCCTTCCAGTTTGGGCCTTCTCTACCCGGTTTAGTTCCAATAGCCTAATGTTTTCAGCCTTGTTGGTGATGTTGTGTGGAAATGGGTGTTTCTCTTATATGCAGCAGCATCTCATTGCATGGGGGCTTTGGGATCTGTGTCCGCAGTCGCCAGTGGATAGATGTCTGAGTATTATTAGGGTTGGTGAGCATGAATAAATCTGCTATAAACATCAACGCACATGTCTTGCTGTGGATATATGTTATTTATTTAGGAGTGGAACTGTGAATAAGTATATGTTCAGCTTTAAAATGAATTGCCAAATTGATTTTCAATCTTGTGATATCCTTTATAATTCCTCACCATCACCTTATGAGAGTCCCAGTAGTTTTGCATTCTTGCAAGAGTTAGTTAGGCTTATTTGGGTGTTTTTTGGTATATTATTCCATGTTGAATTAGCATTCATCATGATTTTATCTTTCATTTTTATGAGGATGACATCTTTCCCATCATTTAGGCTTTAATGCTCTTTTTTTAGGTTTCATCATCTAAATATTACATGAATTTTACTTGATTTGTTTTTTTTTAAAGACTTACTTATTTATTTATTTGAAAGGCAGAATGGCAGAGAGAACTAAGAGGAATCTTCAATTTGCTCACTCTCCAAGAGGCCACAGAGGCCAGGCGAGACGAACTGAAACCAGGAAGCATGAAGTTCCTTTGGGTCTGCAACACGGATGACAGGCGCACAAGGACAAGGCCATCTCACACTGCTTCCCAAGAGCATCGGTAGGGGTGATGGTTTAGAAGTGGAGCAACCGGGACCAGACTGAGTGATGCAGAAAGCACTGTGCTCACATGCTTTACCACAACACTGCCCCATGTTTATGTATCTGATAGTGAGTGCTGCACACACAAAGAGAAAGAGTGAAAGAGGCTCAGAGAGAGAGAGAGACCCATTGTTGATCTGCTGGTTAACTCCCCACAGGGCTGCAACCCTTAGGGTTGGTCCAGAAGGAAGCCAGGAGCAAGGAACTCCATTTGGGTCTCCCATGCATATGGAAGACACTCACGTACTTGGGTCATAATCCTCTCTTCTCCTACTTGGGTCATAATCCTCTCTTCTCCCAGGCATAATAACAGGAATCCGGATAGAAAGCAATGGCACCAGAACTGAAACTGACATGCAGATATGCAGTGCTAATTTTTCCAATCAGCAGCTTAACCCACTGTGCAACAAAGTCCTACTTCAGAGCTTTCTTCTTAAGTACTTCATAGTTGTGGTTGATCTTGTATATAATATTTTTGAAAATTCTATTTGTAATTTTTCACTGCTAATGCACAGAAGTGCAAGTTCTTATTATTTTCTTGATAAAAAATTTACTGAAGTTGTTTACAAAGAAGCTTACAATGTTGATTTACTCTTTTCCGCTACAATAAGCACATTTTTGAGTTACATGTTTGCGTTTTAGTGGAGAGTGAGCTCCGCTCTCAGGGCTTTTTGTGAGAGATCTGAATCCTAGGTAATGCAGCTAAATGGTTAGGCTTCCTAATTTGTGGAATTATTTTGAGTAATCCTTTGGAGGTTAAGCTATTTTTCACATTTTTCTTGCCTTACCCTATTATTTATTATATGCAATTTCCCTAGAAATCTCCTATGTTCGTTTCTGATTCATTTCACACTGTTGGCACAAATCTTTTAGTTGATGTAGGGATGTTCACCTCAGACTCACCATGGGGAATCAGTTCGGAGTTTCATCTCACATTCTTTTGTTAAAATAAATAAATAAAGAGTGTGCTGATCAAATGTGCTTAAAGCAAAGGTCCCTTTCTGGTTCCCACTGATGATCTTGGGTCCCATCTGCCCTTGGATGCCATCATGGGGGTAGAACTTAACCGACTTGCCAGTTTATTGGCTTCTTTACATTTATAACTCAATCTTTTTTCTCAATCATTTCAGGTGGTTGTTTAAGTACCACTCATCCAGGTGACAAAGCTTGTCTCCAAATGACAAAAACAAAAGTTCATTCTGGATATTTTTTCCAGGACAATATAAATGACACTTTGTTGCTTATTCATTAAACATCAAGGTCATCCTTTTGAAATCTTCTGACATTTTTAGAACAAGACTAACTCCAAGATTCTTTATCACAGTGTTGCTAAAACGGAACATTCAATAAGATAAAAGACACATTTTATAACATTAGTATAGACATAGTATTTCTTGTGGAACTAATAAATATTTGAACTACTTCCCTGAGAGTTTGGAACACTGCCTGTTTAGCAGGTTTAATTTTTCTGTCATAAGAACCTTTATGTCATTCAAATCAGAACTTCATTAATCAATCTTACTACCAGCATACTCCTCCTTTTCTTTTATTCTCAAGGGGAAGTTGTTAGTGAGGAGAGTCACATTTTTAAAAAAGGAATTTATTTTTATTGGAATGACAGATTCATAGAGAGATGGAGAGACAGAAAGAAAAATCTTCGATCTAGTAATTCATTCGCCAAACGACTGCAATGGTTGGAGTAAAGCAGGAGCCAGGACCTATCTCTTGGTCTTCCATGTGGGTGCAAGGTTTCAAGGCTTTGGGACATCCTCTACAGCTGTCCCAGAAAACAACCCGGGAGCTGGACGGGAAGTGGAGCAGCTGGGACACAAACTAGTGCCCATATGAGATGCTGGCACTTGGAGGAGAAGGATTAGCCAGTTGAGCCAGGATACCAGCCCGGCGGAGTCCCATCTTTAAAGATACAGCCTAGAGAATGAATGAGTTAAGCTGACACCTGGCAATACTGTATCAAATACTGGCTTTTCAATTCGAGTCCTACATCCTCTGCTTCCACTTATAGTGTTTTTATTGCACCAGGGGGAGCAGCAGAAGATGCCTCCAAGTATTTCGACCCTTTTGTGGAAGTGGAAAGTCTGACAGACTTCTAAGTTTGTGACTTCATCTTAACCCAGCTCTGGAAAGTGAACTTGTCAATCTCTCTCTCCCTCTCTGTCGCTCTCTCTCTGTGTATGTGAGCTATCACTCTGCCTTTCATAACAAATAAATGAGTGAATAGATAAATGTACATTAAAAAAATAAAGCCAATTTACTTGGTAAAAGATTTCATTTCGTTAATTATCATTTTAAGCTGTGTCTGTATGCTTAACACAGCCAAAACGTTAGTTAGAATAAAGATAATTGCACATAGCAAACAAAATTTTAAATTACCCTAGTAATGTAATATAATCTTTCATATATAAAATGTTATACGTGTGTGTATGTGTACATATACACACAGTATATATTTGTTGAATTCTTGTTGGAGATTTCAGCCAATCAGTTGCTTTTTTCTCCTCTATTTTTTGCTAAGAAGCAGCAGCACTGTGTTCTCCCCCTGGGACGGTGCTATTTTACCAGGAACAGATTTTACTTCTTACATCAGTACATATGACAGGGAAATCAAATCAAACAGAGGGAAATTTTCTACAACACAAGAATTTCCCTGTCATCCCTTCTCTTGCATAAAGAAATAACTCTTGAGGATTTTGGCAGCTGAATACTGTGTGATTAATTTTGAAATTGTAAGAGACTTTATTTTGCCAAAAAGCAAAGAGAAAATGATAAATAGTAGAAGAAATATATTATGGCACCAAGAAAGAACTTCTGGCATAATTATTCTTTAATATTTTAATGTGATACAATTATCTTCTCACAATACTAGGCTGCTCTAACTTTTTGCCTTTTTATCATTTAGTTAAGAACCTAGAAAACAGTTAAAGTTCATTGCAGGGTTATGAGCTATTGCATTTCCTTTTCTATTACAATGATTACCCACAAATGCACCCACCTGATAGACCATGCAAAATATGATATAGAATTTCATTCTTTGTCTAAAGATGTATTTATGTGTTTATTTGAGACAGAGAGAGGAAGAGAAAGAATAGACACTATCTTTCACGCACTGGTTTACTATGTATCTGCAGTGTCCAGAGTTAGACCATGCTGAAGACAAGGATCAGGAACTCTATAAGATCCCTTAGGTGAGTGGCAGGGACACAAATACTTAAGCTACCCTATTCTGATTTCTCAGGTAGAGTACTATAAACTTGGATCCAAAGTGGAGTAGCCAGATCTCCAATTGGACTCAAGCACAGGATGTTGGAATACAAGCAGTGATTTTCCATGCCGTGCCACAGTGCTGCACCCCCACACTGATTTACAGATCTGAACACATCTTATTGTTTCTCCATTTCATCAGTGTTGAATGGCCTTAGTTTTAAACCTATTGTATACTCATGAAATCTTTCATGGAAAGTTCGAAAGTCACTTTCTTTTTATCCTTTCTCTTTCCTGTCTTATGCCTGTTTTACTACAGCCCATAACATGTGGCTTGCAATTTCTAGATATAGATCACTGACTTCCAGGCAACTGATCTGTTCAAACATTCTCCCTCATCTTTCAACTAGAGCAGAACATAGCTGAGAGCCACTCTGTAGGTGGAGGCTACTCCACTGCGGAAGTGGAGGTTGCTTTTAGATGATGAATATTGATATATTTAATTTGATCAGCCATGTAATGATGTCATGGCATATTAGAGGCACTGAACACTGTTTTTCACAGTTCATAGTTTCACTGTTAAATTATACCAAAGTTTTAAAGAAGTGCTAATTCTAAATTCCTTTCAAAATATGAAAAACAACCAAAAGGGAAGGAATGCTCCTACACCCTTTCTATCAAGTCAGCACAGCTTAATTCCAAATTCAGAAAAAAATACAAGAAATAAAGTTCTAGATCAATATGCCTGATGAATATAAATGGAAAAAAAAGCTTTGACAAACACTAACAAATAGAATTCAATAACACCTCAAAAAGATCATTCACCCTGTGATTTACTCCTGGTATGCAGGGATGGTCCAATATACACACATCAATAAATGTGATACATCACATTAACAAATTGAAAAATAAAAACATGATTATTTCAAAAGATGGAGATAAAAAATTTGACAAAATACAACAACTTCTCATATTATAAAACTTCAAGCAATTTGTGTGTAGAAGCAACTTTCCTTGACACCATCAAGGCAATGTAAGTCGAACACGAAGCCAGCATCATGTCAAATGGAGAAAATTTGACATTATTCCTATTTAGCTCCCAAACCAGGCAAAGAGGTACATTTTCACCAGCGTTACTCAATGGAAATTCTAACCATAGTCATTATGCAAGAGAAACAATTCAAATCAGGCACAAGGAATAGAAGAATTTGCCATGTCCACGAACTAGAGAATAAATGTCATCAAATTGCCCACACTACCCAAAGCAATTTACAAATGCAATGCAATTTCAATCAAAATATCAAAAATGGGTTCTTCTCCATTCCAGAAAAAAACATGATGATAATGATCATATGGAAACACAAGAGACCCCCAAGGAGATAGAAAAATCTTAAAAAAAAAAAAAAAAGAACAGAAAGAAAATTCAAAAGCATCACGTCAGATTTCAGGACATAATATAGAAGAATAATAATCAAAACAGCCTGGTACTTATAAAAATAAATAGATATGCAGACAAAAAAGGATCAGAAATTCCATAAATTAATCCATCTAGCTACAATCAATTGATCCTTAACAAAGGAGCTAAAATCAGCCCCTAGAAACAAGACAGTCTCTTCAATAAACGCTGTTGTGAAAATTGGATCTCCAAATGCAGAAATATGAATCACAATCCATCCCTCACATTTTATGTGAAAACTAACTCAAAACAGATAAAGAATAAAAGTCTTAAGATCTAATACCATCGAAGTATTAGAGGAAAATATCACTAAACTCTGTAAGATATTGGCTCAGGCAGATACTTCTCAGAAAAGAACTCAGAAACAAGGCAATTAGAGAAAAAAAACAGACAAATGGGGATTATGTGGAGCTAAGAAGCTTCTTTCCCACAAAGGGAGCCCTCATCAAACTGAAGAGGCAATGGACAGAATGGGAGAAAATATTTGCAAACTAAACTGCTGATAACGGATTAGTCTCCAGTTTGTATCAAAAGCTCCAGAAATTCAACAATAGCAAAACAAACAATTCAGTTAAGATATTGGCAGAGGATGTGACCCGATATTTTTCAAAGGATTGTGAAAAAGTCAACAGATGTGGAAATAGTAGGCAGATCACTAGCCATCAGGGAAACACGGAAGAAAGCACAATGAAGTTTCATCTCACTCCAGTGACAGTATCACACAGAAAGCAGAAAACAATACCTGTTGGTCAGGACATTGAGAAAAAAAGGAAACCTCATTCACTGTTGCAGTGTTGCATCCACTCGACTGCTACAACAGAATGTTACATTCATCAGTGACAGTCACAACCAAGTTTTACCACAATGAGAGGCAAAGCAACCGACCAACCGGCTGGCCGGCTGGGACCCACACCCCTTACCAGAGTGTGGCCCCTTTGCCAGAATTTTTGTAGGGGCAGTTTACAACAGCTTGAAAGCGGCTATTTAAAATTGCTTGTAAGGTAATGGATGAAAGGCCATGCATTCCCTGCCTATCTAGGCTGGAGAGCCGTGCCTGGCTCTTCCCTGGACCAGTACTTAAGGTAACCAGCCTTGGAGCCACCTGTGAGAGTATCGGATTCCAGCCTTGGAGCCAGAGGTGGGATAATCAAGCCTGGGCCTTGATTCGTGGGAGCTCACACAGTTTCTTAGCCAAGCACGCAAAGCAGAAGTTACAAAACCAAAGAATATCGCAGTTAGCGATGAGCCATATTTACTCCATTTACTCCATTGTGTCACTGTGCTCAAGGATCTCTACTGCAAAATGCATAGGAGTTATTCATTTTCTATAAATAGAATAATTTTAAAATGCTAAAACCTTACAAAAATGAAAAAAAAAAGATTTTTCACATGGAAAAGTAAACTGAATAAAAATAAAAAGACTTTTTTTAATAAAAATAAGAAGACTTCTGAGCTTAGATGACTGCACAATGTCCTGCAAAGCAGTGAAAGTGAATGGTGAATTGGAAGCAGACAGTTTATTTTTTCTTTTGTTGGTACAAGCCAGAGAAGTGAACTGAGACAGAAAGGAACCTGGGAAGGAGCAAGCCAATTACTTCTAGAACTGTAGAGCTCATTCAGTGTGGTCGTTCTTTTCAACAAGTCCATTTTATGTCACCGCAGCACTTCTTGAGGCTCACCCCACAGATGGAATATTTTATTATCAAACTGAGTTGAATCAATTAAAGCTGCCACAGCACACCTTTCCATATCCACTGTATTGGAACCTATTAAAGTCTAGGACATTCACACAGGTAAACCACTGGAACCTAGATTATTTGTTGAATGTAAAAGTGTAAATTGGCACAATCTTCACAATGCAGCGATCGTAAAAAGATGAATACTCACAAATTCCTTACACTGTTACTTTATTCTTAAGTACACAGCTTAGAAAACCATTCTGTATGCACCCAGAGAATACCATACAATAGGCGTGATTTCACTTTTCATACTAGCAAAACTCTCCACGACAACTTAAAACGTGGTATCTCTTGCTTTGAAGAGAGAAATTACAATGTTTCCACATTGTTGAATGTTTAAAAAGGTGATAATAAAAAATAATGTTACAACATAATATTGACTAATGAATGTCATTATAGATTTTTATATGCAAAATGATAAAAATGCCATTAAACTTTTTAAAAAAGTACATGTGCTATAATGGACCCAGCACATGTGAACGCTCCTGAAGACAGTATCATTTTGCTGTGAGGTAGACCACAGTGGGCTGGAGATTGTTGCCATTTTCTGGCATTGTCTGTCAGCATTAAGAAGCCAAACCCCAACCTGATTGCTTTGTTTTTATTCCCTAAAGGTGATTCTCTCTGCTTGTCAAAAGCCTAAAAATTTATTTCTCTGCCCTTCAAGTTTAACATTATCAAATGAGGAATTTTTCAAAATGAAAACGATAAATATCTTAGAAGCCAATAAGTATCTCAGATGTTTTATTATGTCTTACTTCATTATCGTTCAGGTAAATACATTTTGATGTTTTGTTGTTAATCTTCCATTAATCTATGGGTTATTTAGAATGTGCAATGACTAATGTGCAAGCTGTTGTGTTGCTTTATGGTCCAGTCTTATTTTGGCTCAATATGGATGCAGTTAGTATTTTGTGATGGCAATTTCTATCCTTTGAAAACTGAGGCAATGTCTACAGATAGAAGTATTCACTAAAGATGCCAGTTCTTTTTTTAAAATTTGTTTCGTTTCATATACAGATGCAATTGGAAAGTCTTAATGTGGGTCCACGATTTTTATGGCTGTAACATGTGCATCCCAACCCAGAATGCCAGTTTAAATTTTGCACACTTCACATTTCTGATCCAGCTTTCTGCTAATATACAGGAAGCTAGTGTAGGATAGTTCAAATACGTGGGGTCCTGCCACCCATGGGTGAGACCCAGTTAGAGCTTCTGGCTTTTCGGCTTTGTGCCGACTCTGATCTGGTCATTGAGTCCACTTGGGGCGTTAATCAGTGAGATTATTTCTCTCTAAATACATTTCTGCCATGTCTTTATCACTGCTTTTCAATTTGAAATGTTAAATATGTCATAATGCATTTCATTATTAGTAAAAATGCTTGAACATAGTTCAAAGTTCATTTCAAAAATCAGAGTCCTGAAAACAAAATACAAACAGGGTCCTAGGCTGCTGAGGGTTGAGACTCAAATCTAGTCACAATTAAGAGAGTGTCCATGTGAAGCAGACAATCCGGGAAGAGAGGGAAAAAAGATGGACTGAGAAAGGAACTCATGAGTGATGTCACACATAAACACGTATCATACATAAAGCAGATGGCTCAAGATGAAAATAGACACAGCTGCAGACGTTAAATCCAAAGCAAGTAACAAAATATCCAAGAAATAATTTGAAAATGTGCTGAGTGTTACTAGAGAAACATGTTAGGGCCAAGTGCTATATAACATACCCAAGAGTTTTATGAATTAAACTTGATTGCAAAAAAAAAAGATAATGTGATTTACTAATGGAAAAGAGCAGTAACAGGAATCTTATAAACTTGATATCCTTATAAAATTGAATAGTGAGAACTGTTCTTTAAGAGGTACCTTAAAGAATGAAGGAGAAGGAAAGCATTATTGTTTTACTCAAATTATAATCCATAGATTACAGAAAAAGGGAGGGAGGGAGGAAGGGACAAAGGAAGATAAAACAAGGAAGGAAGAAAGGAAGGAAGGACCAACAGAAAAATAAAGATTTCAATATCTAGTGAAATTTATCATACAGAGCTCATATATGATTGTTCTACGGGTATATAACAAACCTAGAATTGTACCTAAGGGTACATTTTTACATATATTCACTAACAGATAAGTGAAATCATTTTCATATCAGTTTTTAATTATAAACTTTGAATTAATAAGAACATAATCAGTGGAATAAGGCTGAATATATTTTGATAATTCATACAATAGGCTCATTTAGAGCTGAATGCTGAACTATGGGTTAATCAAAAATGTCAGTGCTTTTTACTTCCTTAAACTGAGCACAAAAAGCTGAAAGCAGAGATCTTATGGTGTATACTATATTTATATACTGTTTAAAAATAGACCAAATTTTTTTTGTTTGTTATTAGAACTCAGAGTCATTCTTTTCCCATCATGAAATGACTGTAAAAGTTGGCTGGTAATAGTATGTTTGCTTTTAACTAAGGGTTGTTTACGTGAATTCTTCACTATGAATAATTACGATTTAGGATCTCCTGCTAACTTATTATGCTATATAATATATAAAAATAAAACAAAGTTGTTGAGGTTCCATAAATTCTGATATATTTCAAAGCCTGTTGATAAGCAATTTTTAAAATGATTTACTAGTCAATTATTTTTGCTTCCTACCAACTTCCTCAGCTGGACTTTAGATTCATCCTGTCTCCCTGAGGCTTCCCATTAAAATTTGTGTATTATCTTTAGGAAAAAAGATCTGTGTTTTTATCAATACTTCTCAATTTCAGATTACTAAAGGACTTTTTTTTCCCAAAATGAATGTCATTCCATGTATATTTCAGATGCATTACTCTGACTGACTTATTGGGAAATTGATTAACAAATGGCAGGAATTGTTGACTATCTTTGGGTTTTGCTTATTCATTCTCTCTCTCTCTCCTCTATAAATCTGTCTTTAAAAAAAAAACAAATCTTTAAAACTACACTAATTTGTACATGTATCTTTATGAAAATACATATGGCATGATATTCATTCAATATGTTTACTTTTGCACATTTAGTTCCTAAGAAACTGCTATTAACATCATAAAATATAATGGAATCAAACACAAATTAATTTTTTGTACTATTTTCCATGCAACTGGAATGAGAGCTCTTTTGATAAGGTTTTTCCATGAATAAAGTAATTTGAGAGCATTTGCATAAAATTCACGTATTCAGGGTTGTTATCACTCAGTAAAATGCGGTTTGAACGTTAACCATTCCTGCTGGGCATTTTATGCATTTTAACTGACATGTCAGTTTGGAAAAATGTGCAGTGTTTTTGAACAGTCAGAGATTTTAGCATGCACTTGAAAGCATTCTGTCTTTGACACCTGGAAATTCACTGGTATGAAAGTTGTCAAGATGTATGATTCTCTGGCCCGGCGGCATGGCCTAGCGGCTAAAGTCCTCGCCTTGGACGCCCCGGGATCCCATATGGGCGCCGGTTCTAATCCCAGCAGCTCCACTTCCCATCCAGCTCCCTGCTTGTGGCCTGGGAAAGCAGTTGAGGATGACCCAATGCATTGGGACCCTGCACCAGCATGGGAGACCTGGAAGAGGTTCCAGGTTCCCGGCATTGGACCGGCCTGTTGCGGCTCACTTGGGGAGTCAATCATCAGACGGAGGATCTTCCTCTCTGTCTCTCCTCCTCTCTGTACATCTGACTTTGTAATAAAATAAATAAATCTTTAAAAAAAAAAAGATGTATGATTCTCATCCCTGGGTTTGGTGGAAAAGCATTTCCTTAATTATCATGTATTCTGACTGTTCTCAGGACTCTCCGGGAAGCTCTTGGTCCTAGCAATGCACTTCCCTTTGTAGCAGGAGCTGGGCCTGGTGACATGCCACCAGAAAGGGAACAGAGCGCATTGCTCCTTGGCTGCTCGGATTTAGCAATCCTTGTTCATGTGTAAAGCAAATGTTTGTTTTGACTACAGCACACAGATGTGGCTTAAGGAAATACAGATGACAATATTTTCCAGAAAGGCAGGCTGAGCTTCCTATGCCATGGTTTCTAAGGTTAGTTTGAGAACTGCTTTAATTTTTACTGTAAAATGCCTTCTGGGAAAAAAAAAAAAAAGGATAAGAGAGGTGCCAGGTTTGCAGTGTAGTGAGTCAGGTTGCCTGTCTACATTATCAGCATCTCAGGCAGGTGGTGGTTTGAGTACCACTGCTCCAGATGAACGTCCTGTCCCTTGTCATAATCTTGTCCAGTCCTAGTCATTGCGGTCATTTGTGGAGTGTGCCAGTAGATGGAGGATCTCTTTTTCCTTCTCTGTCTCTGTTCGTTTCTGTCTGTGTATGTGTAACTTGCCATTTGAAGAAATAAGTAGATCTTAAAAAAAAATACCCAGCTGAGGGTTATGTTATAACTGCAACCAGACAACAGGTACCTCCTCTGGGAGACTGAGGCAGTAGTGGTGGAATATGATTCAAAAGGAGAAAAGTGAAATGGCTCCTTCCCCAGTTTGCAGATCATTTTAGATTTTCTCGAAAACAATACTAAACCAGGACCCCACAGAAGTTAATGGAAATGAAAGTGAAGGACTAATTTTGGTGCAAGAAGGTAGAAATCCATGCAAAAGATGGGACTTCAGAAAAATCATGAAAACCATGTATTATGGGAAAATTTGCACAGAAACTAAATAAATACAGGTGTTTTCTTATTTTTACTGTTACCTTGAGTTTGAAAGAAGCAAAAATGAAAAAAGTGCAGATTGGTACAAAATCATACAAAATTATATTATTGTGTCTGCTTAGTCATTTACTATTTTCATAAAAAATGATGTCTGTGCATAGGAGTAACTATTTTTGTAAGAGGAGATTTATAAGCTGAGAATGTATTTTCTTTCTCATGTTACTTATATAATCATGGCTCCAATCAACTCTTTAGTAGATCTACGCTGTTTTCTGGACTATGAACATACAATCAGGAATTAGAAGGATTGTGTGTGATCTTTAATAAGAAAATCCTTTCGTCATCATTGCCTAAATTTAACTTGCCATAATCAAAGACTAAATTGTCTTAACATACACAATGCCTAAACTCCATGGACGATGCACAGTAGGTAAAAATTAGGTGTAGATTAGAAAATTAACATATTGTGATTTAGCTTCCCACACATATTTTCAATTTCCTCATATTTCACTAATCCCTGTATATTGAAAAGTACTTCAATGCAATTGTATAATGACACCAATGATACTAGAAACTGAAGCAAACATTTAATTCTGTAGAGTGATTGCATGGCTTTGGTAGTGAAAATTAGGAAAGTTAATTCAAATAACAGATTTCCTTGAGATCCAAGTGCTAATGAAGGCATTGTGAATTCTTATGGAGCCTAGGAAGGTTTATAGGATTTGTACACATTCTTGTATTTGAAATTAGTTCTGGGCTGCAAATGAAAAAAAAAAAAAAACAACACCTAAAATATCTGCTGGAGAATTTTTTTTAAGAGATCTGCTGAAGATATGGGAAACAAGGTAGAAAACCCTTCCTGGACTGATGAAAGAGCTTTTGATTTTGTAACTCTGTTTTCTGGACTGCTTCAGCCAAAACTAACAAACAAAACCCTACACATTCCAGCGTTAGATAACCACCTATAGCAACATTTGGTATTGAGGTTAGCAATTTATTTGATCAGAGTATAATTGCCGTGGTTGAAGGCCTTCCAAACAGGGCTCAAGGATCCACGTGGACTGCACAAAAAGAAAGAGAGCTGCAGAAGCAATTAGAAGGGAGAATTGGATGGAATAGCTGCTTGAGGAAACGAAATGCTTACTCTGATTCAAAGCTTCCACAATGTACACAAACACTGAGATATCGCATCATACCCAGGCATAAATGAACACTTTTATGAGTCAATTTAAAAATAATAAGCAAGATATGGAGTAATGCTGAGCAAACAGAAACCAAGGACGCATAGGGGGTTTTGTTAGACTTACTAACAATGCCAAATAAAGAGAGCCAGACTAGGAACAAATATCTGAGACTGAACCTTCTGTTTGGCTAATATTATAGTGTGTCAGAGATTTATTAAGAAGATGTGTGAACAAACTTAGAATGTCACAGGGTAAGCAGGGGTATTCAGATACTGGGGTGTGAAACACTGAAATGGAAAGCATTTCCTTGCCTGTTTTGTTTCCAATAGGAAAGAATCCCATAGGCAGAGGGAGTCGGATCCTAAGTAAGGTTGGGAATGCAGCAACACATCAGAACTACGGAAACAGGACAATTGAGGAAGGGAACACATTATCACAACCGACATCCTTTCATTTGTACAGTTCTTAGTAACAGGAGATTCAGTCATGCTTCTGTTTATATGCAGCTGGTATATCAAGCTGGGGAAGAATTTGCAAATATTAGGCTACTGTTTTTAAACATTCAGTTCTAAGCATATTGAAATTCTGTAAAGTCACAACAACAGAAAGAATATTAATAGAATTTGTTTTATCACAGGTGCCAGCACCATTGAATGAAGGCTGGAGAAAATTCGAAAATTAGAAAGAGCACCTGTGATGGATAAGATGTTCATGGCTACCCTAATTGTGATACTCCCAAACACTGAAAGAATGACAATTATTCCAGATATTTTATTTTTAACAGAAACTTTGGTCAAGTCCAGCAGACTGGGGTCAGAGTTGATTGCAGTAACATTTGCACACTAATCCTGTTTAAAAGACAAGCATCATGCTACTAGACTTTCTGCTTTATGTGAAAATTTGCAAACTTTATGAGACTGCTGCAAGCTAATAATATAGTTATAACTATAATGAATAGTACTGGTGCTAAGGCTGCTAATCATTGCCTGGCTTAGGGACCTCTAGGAATAGCTTCAATTGTGAACATGGAACTGATTACTGGGTCGTGATCATGTGCAGTGTCACAGGATGATACAGAAGCAAATGAATGCAGGTGTTTTTGTTTAATTCATAATGCAACTAATGGCATTTAGGGAATTGAAATATTAGTTGTTTTAACAGTTAAACACACACTATAGTAATTAAAAAGGCATTATAGTGGCATAAAAACTGACAAATATTTATATAAAGCAGATCAGAGAGTCCAGAAATCTATCCATGAACATCCAGCAAACTGATTTTCAGTAAAGCTGCCAAGGACACAAATTAGAGAAAGAACAGTCTTTCCAATAATGGTCTTGGGCATATACGTGGAAGAATAAAATTGGATCCCTAACTTTCACAAAAATCTAAAATCAACTCAGGATGAATCAAACACCTAAATGTAAGCCCAGAAACTACAAAGTTGCTAGAGGAGAGCATAAAATAAACAGTCCAAGGCATTGGAGTAGGCAATGCTTGTTTGATAAGATTTCTCAAAGTACAAGAAAAAAACCAGGATGATATAAAATTCAAAATTTTCTGCACAGCAGAAAGAATGATCACATTTCAAGTGACCACAATGGCCAACACTGCACTGATCCAAAGCCAGGAGCCAGGAGCCAGGAACCAGGAGCCAGGAGCCTCTTCTGAATCTCCCACACAGGTACACAGGATGGCTTTGGGCCATCCTTGACTGCTTTCCCAGGCCACAAGCAGGGAGCTGGATGGGAAGTGGAGCAGCCGGGATAGGAACCGGCGCCCACATGGGATCTTGGTACTTGCCAGGCTAAGGTTCAGCCATTGAGCCATTGCACTGAGCCAGGGAGTTATTGTATTAATATTCTGTGTCAGTTGTCCTATCCCAGGTGAAAATGGTCAGGCATATACACCTCTGCCCTTCCCCATCAACCAGATGCAACCTTCCAAGAAGGGATATGGCTGTAAGGCAGGTGGCTCCACTTCTGTTGCAGATGACAGTGTGACTCACAGCCGCAGTACCACAGCCTGGACACCACGGCTTCCTTTTTCTGGCAATTTGTGTTACAATAAAATGGATGGCTTATTCTCCCACGAAAACATTGACAAGAAACTCTCAAAGCCTTAAAAGAAAGTGAATATGTACAAGTAGAACTTTTTCATTATAACTGCCTCCTACTCAAAATGCAATATTCTGAAATACAATCTTCCCTCAGTAAGCATGGGGTTTTGGTTCCAGAATGCCTAACAATTTGCAAAATCTGCAAATGTTCAGGTTTCTTATATAAGACGTCAATGAATTTCTTTTTTTTTTCATTTTGCCTTCAGTTTTTAGAATTGTTATTTCTCTTAGACTTCTTTAAAACTTCAATTCTTTATTTTTCATGATACAGTTCCTCAGGCTCAGACTTCCACTTCCACCCTCCTTTAGCCCCTCCCCCGCACTGTTTCCCCGGATTGTAACTACAGCCTCAACAACAGTCACAAGCCCAACATTATGCTATCTAAGTGTATCCTGACACTGCAGGAATAGACAATGGTACAAAGTTCAGCATTCTAGTGTCAAGATATACTTAATAGTTTCATGTTTACTGCAGTGTATCCCCACTCCGTGGTATACCTGCCTGCATGATACAGATCCTCTAGATAAATACATGTATATACAGACTTACCTAGACACCTATTGATCCTATCTTCGCTCTGATATAAGGCCAACTTCCTGCAATGAATTTCTTTTTTAAACTATGAATCCTCTTATATACAATGTATCATATCTAGCTTACTTATAAGGCCTGATACATTGTAAATATTATGTAGATAGTAACTGTACATTTATGGAATAATTACAATAGAAAGTCTGTGTTAATGATAAAAATCATGGATTTTTAAATATTTTTGATATTTTGTGGCAGAGCCACAGATGCAGAACCTGTAAGTATGGGGCATAGACTATGGGAGGAAACAGATTGCCACAGTGAAATAGAAGACCAAGGCAAGCTTGTTCTCTTTGCTTCCTAAGACGTTTAAAAGAACATATATCCCATATCTCCATGCATTCTTGACCTCAGGCTGAAAACAAGGGTATTGGACTTCTCCAATTTGTTTCAATTAAGTAACTTCCAAACTTTTCAGTTCAAATTTTTAAACTATGTATCTTGACTTTGTAAAGTTCCCAATGACAAGAAGTGACCCTGGAAACTATTCAGCCAGCACTTCTGTGAATGGTGAAATGAATAGATTTCTCTCCACCAGCGACATCTGCCAGAAGGCTTATGCCTTCCTCACAGTGGTAATTCTGGATCTAGTTGCTTGGGCACTCTTACTTGCTGTTAATCACTACTGAGTAGAGATTCTGCTTGCTGCTATTCAAGGAAATTGTACAAAAAAAAGCACAAAAATAGAAAAAAGCTTTAAAATAAGAAACAGAGTAGCACTCAAGGCATGTTTTTTGAGACAATCACCCAGGAGTCTAAAGATCATGCCATTGTGTTCCTGCAGTGTGTACATTTTGAATATCTAATACACCTGTGAGGAAGAGGCTCATATCATGTGATATCCTTGTTTTGTGAAAGTGATGGCTTTGAAATGGATAACTGCTGTGAAGCAATAATAAATGAAATCTGATAAAACTGCAGTAAGATTCAAGAACACGGGCAGATGCTTATCAAGCAGCCAGAGGAGCTCTCTTGGAGCTGTAAGAACTATGTGACTGCAGGTCCCAACGACTTTGGATACCCAGTTGGATCTGTTCATAGAGATTTCGCAAGATGGTTTTGAATCTTAATAATGAACCTCTTTCTGCCTAAATCAATTGAGTGCTATTTCTGTTACATTCTGTATATTCTATAATTGCAACCAAAGAAACAGAATGGAAACAGCTATCTACTCTGGGGTGTCATTAGCCTGTAAACTTGAACTTGCTCTAAATGCTCAGCTACTTCATTGTTGGGAGAAGTAAACCGTGTCATAATTTATATCTTCCATCCACTGATTCACTCTCCAAGTATCCGCAATTGCCAGAGATGAACAGATCCAAAGCCAGCAGCCAGGAGCCTCTTCGAAGTCTGTGGCACAGGTGCAGTGTCCCAAGGCAATGGGCTATCCTCTACTGCTTTCCCAGGCCACAAGAAGGGCTCTAGATTGAAAGCAGGGCCGCCAGAATTAGAATGCAGTTTTCACTGTAGTTTTAGGAATAAGGGAAAGCGTCCTGGATTTCATTAATTCTCCTCTGATTGCAGCATGCTCACTGATTCAAATTACATAATTTGACATGATTTCAGATTTTAATAACTAACGTAGAGAGCAACCAATTCCTTATGTGTGTTTCTCTGAAATTGACCACCTAACCACGTGTTGTTTATTTGAATGTTGGATCAAAAAGCTGTCTGCTTTTTCAGATCATGAATCAGAATGTCACTGCACCATCCTCTCTACCTTATGAGGGTTTTGGCAATGAAGGATGTTTGGAAAAATTTCTGAGGACAAAATCTCCACTAACTACATAGTTACTGCCTGTTCTGTAAGAATCAATCCTAGATACCTGAGGCTGTATAAAGTTCTAGACACTACAGGATTTATAACCTTAGGCACAGTCCCAGCATCTTAATCATGGCGGGGGTTGGGGGATGTTGCCGGCTGTAAGATGTAAAAGCATGCTGGAGAAGCAAGATGAATGGAGCTCCTGAAGACAGCAAGCTCAATATCCTCTGCCTGAACAGGGTTTGCCTTAGGTGTGCACTCGCACTTTCTCCTTGTGGAATAATCAACGGGATGTGGGATTTTCACATAACACCCTTCTTCATATAGACAGTTACAACTTCATTTTCTTTAATATGCAGTTAAGAAATTCGTTACCAGCAATCTCTGTGAAAGCACATGAAAATATCTGATGTTTACACATGTGCATATACACAAACACAAGTTTGAATGCATCAGTGACCTATATTTAGCAGAAAGATGGCTCTTACTTTATCAAGACTGTTCAAATAAATTCAATGAACCGCATGGAGCCATCAGATTTTGGGTTCAGATTTTGTTGCTGTATTGTGAATGCACAGTAATTTAATGAAAGATTTTTTGCTCAACAAGTACAGTACACAGCTGCCTACGCCTAACCAGCTTGCTTTTCTCAGCTGAGTTAACACTGTCATAGGTGACATAATTTTTATGTAAACTTACTGAATAATTCACTTTAATTTTGTCTAGCCACATGGTAGATATCTTTAAGAGTTTATGCAGCTTTCTCACTCTAAGTATTATATATTTTCATTGACTACAGAACATAATAGAATCATTCATAATATAAAATAATGATCTCTTTTTATTTATGAGTAGGGATGCATGTCAATACCTACAATGCCATGATGTACTTACATAGCACGATGATGGAATTATGGAATTATAATTGTTGCTGAAGGACTACACTATTGAATTAATATAGGGTAAAACAGTGGGAAGGCTACGGGATGGGATGGAAGGGGAAATCTCTGTGCCTATGGAACTGTATGATGAAAAATAAAAATTGAAAAAAATTTCAATCATTATTAAGTGGAAATTATTGGACCTCAGCTTATGAAAGATTTTAAATTGATTTTCAACTACAGAACATAAGCTCATGCAGTGAAATACATGTCACTATTATACTGTAGTTCAGCCATTCATACCACATTTCCAATAACACTGAATTTTTATATATTATTACAGATGTCCATAAGTAATCCTGTGTACATTAGATATACAGAGAAAATACATTTATATTTGGATGATAACACAATTTATATACAAATGATAATGTAGTATACATATGCTCATGGTTCTGAAAACTGTCTTTCCAATTTAATTTTAGGTTTATTTTGGGTATAATTATAGAGACATGGTTCGAATCCACCTTTACTTAAACCACAAAATCATTTAATAACTTTGGAATTATTTATAATACTGTTTGTAGTTAAAATGCAAAAAAATACCAAACAAACAAAAATGTGCTAAATGCCTGTAACTGGAGGGAAGAATACTGGACTTGAAGAAGAAGGTATAAATCATTGATATTTCACTGGAATGAGGTGTTTAAAAATTCGTGAATAACCTTAAGGCAAAAGCTTGGAAATAAAAACTTGAGTTTCCTTTCACTTGTAGACATAAGGAAAAGTCCATAGTTCATAAGCTGTAACATTGAGGCAATCTCCTTCTGTTATATACCATGCTCCGTGTTGTTGTTCCTTATAGCTCTGCAATTTGGAGACAATTTAATATCCGTAAGAAGCAACAGCAAAACACAGAGCTACCCTGCCATGGTTAAACCGTGGGTTTATGTGTCTGTCCTTCCTCTGTGTCACATTCTTATTTTCCAAGATAGCATATACACACTCACAATGAGTTCTATGTAGATTACCACTTAGCTTTCAAAATGTAGTCTGTAATTCCCCAAGAAAGATCTCTTCAAAGAAGTAAGGACAAACTAGAAGTGAATGAGGACATGGAGATCACAAATGTCACAGCTTTGTGTGGGTAACAATTTAAAGGAAATCGCACTTATTGTGTATCCAAATATCTCAATAGCATTATAAACTTCTGCATGTATGAGAAATTTTTTCACATACATATTTTCATGTGAACATTAGATTATAGATTATAATATTCATAAATATATTAATTTTTCTTGCTGCTCCCCTCCCTTTTCCCCTCACATCCTCCCCTCCCATCTTCCAACCACTGATTCATTCCCCAAATGCCAGAGAGGGCCAGGCCAAAGCCAGGCCAGAGCCAGGCCAGCTTTCCATTCAGATCTCCTTTGTGGAAGACAAACCAAGCATTTAGATCCTTCTAATTACATTCCCAGGTACATTAGCAGAAACCTGGGCTGGAAATGGAGCAGCCAGGACTTGCAACATTACAATGATTTAGGATACTTACATATCAGGCATTGCAACAACCCAGTGCACAACTAGTTCCTGAAGCATCCTTCTAGAATGATAAATACCTGGGATGGTTATTGGATGCCCTGATTAGGCTGCTGCCAAGGACACCCGCTACCTTTGGGGAAGTGCCTGCGTTCACGTGCGAGCTCCATTCTCAGTTGCAACTACCTGCTGGTGCACATACTGTGAAGATCCCGGGCATGAATGATTCACTGTCATTCACATGTGATACCTGCACTGAGGTCTGACTTCTGGCTTCTGTCCAGGTCAGCCCCGGTCACTGCAGGCATCTGGGGAGTGAATGCTTGGATAAAAAACTCTACGTAGTATATATTATACAGGTGCATATACATATGTGTATATTTCATGTTTGTTTACATTGGTTCTGTTTGTATGGGTTGCCTTCTAGACATATAAAATGCACAACCAGTTATTAATCTAGGTTTTTCATGTATTTAAAAAAATTCTTTTTGTTTAGTAGTTGCCCATTTAAATCCATGAACTCACAGACTGTATAACTAAACCCAATAATGTCTGGTGGATCTCTCCACAAGGGGATAATTAATGTTAAACAACACAAAAATCCTCACCCCTAAACTGTATTCGAGTCATTTCTTTCTATGCGCTCTCAGATTTGGAAAATAGAGCTAAAATGTTTAGTCATCAATCCTAAGCACACCTCAGGAGGGGACCTTTGGGAGCCAGCATTCTACCTGCCCATCTCTATCTCTTCCCATGCTTCTCCTCTGGCATGTTCATTTCTTTAATTTAGAAAACACTCCTAATTCCCAGGACATGTGGCTTGCTTATGTATCCTCTTCATTGAGCCAGATGTTTGTATCTTAATGAAAAATACTTCAATTTCTTAATTGAAAGGGTTTATTCAGTTTAGATCTCAAAAACCAAGTAAAAGCTAAGAATTTATTTTCTGTTTAATTTTGTCAAGTTTCACGCAAGATAATGGGCATACAGTAAGTATACTGTATGTCTGACAAAGGAATGGTAGGTCATGAATCGAAAATAAAAAGACAGGCCCCGCACAGTAGCCTAGCAGCTACAGTCCTTGCCTTGCATGCGCTGGAATCCCATATGGGCACCAGTTCCTGTCCCAGAGCCAGCTCCCTGTTTGTGGCCTGGCCACTTGTGGAATGAATCATCGGATGGAAGATCTTCCTTTGTCTCTCAGAAAATAACATCAATTAGTTAACACACACGTCTGATTATTCTGGGAATACATTACATTGTTCAAATTACTTCAGTTAAGTATGGAGGTGCAATCACTTCTTCTGCTTCAAGAAAATGTGTAGTGATTTCCTGAGACCACACAAGAATTGACAAGTGAAAGCTGTTACAAGATGTTTTAAGTTTTTTAATTCTTTAAAGATTTTATGCATTTCATAATTTGTATTAATGCTACAAGATTTCATGTGTTTCAATGTATATTTCAAAAAGACAATCATGTTCTGTTCTTGTCCCTTTCTCAGTTGCCCTCCTTCTTTCGTTTGTTTTTAATATTTGCAAAAACCATAATTTTGTTTCACTTTAAAGTCATAGGCTCAATGAACCATCAACCATAATTTTTAGCAAGAAAAAAAAAGCACAGTCTCACAGGATGTATGAAGGGTTTGATGAATTTAAGCATTTTTTTTCTGACACAAAGAAATTAAAAATTAGAGAGACAGTGTTTAGACTAAGTAATCAAAGCATCAATGAAGACATTCCCATCCCACATCAGGGTCCCTGGGTTTAGTTCTGACCTCAACTTCCTACTAATGCAGACTGGCAACAGCAATGACATCTCCAGGAGTCATACCACTTCATATGGGGAGCCTGGGTCAAGTTTCCACTTAGAGCCTCTGCTCTGGCTCTGGTTTGGCCCCAAGCTGAGTCATAGCCACTATGGAAACTGGGGAATGAACCAATGTGTAAGAGGTCTGACTGTCTCTTTGCCTCTTAAATAAGTAAACCTTTTAAAGACTTAGAATTTCATTAGCACCCTAAAATGTTGTTGTTGGTAATGTAAATGAATAGAGCCATGTTGGAATACAGTATGGAGATTCCTCAGAAATCTGAAAATAGATCTGCTGATGACCCAGTCATTCCAGTATTGGAAACTTATCCAAAGGAAATGAAATCAGCAAATGAAAGCATTATCTGAACCGCACGATTCTAGAAGCTCACAATAGCTACACTATAGAACCAAAACACACATCCATTAACTGATGTGTGGATAAAGAAACTGTAATACATACACACGACAGAACATTTGTCACTTGTAAAAAAAAAGGGTGGAATCTTGTCTTCCCCAACCTAATGTATGCAACTGGAAACCATTAGGCTTAGGAAAATAAGCCAATCCCCAAAAGACAAGTGTGTGTTCCCTGATTTGTGCTCCCCAAAATAGAATACAAAAAGATGAAATACGTATGAGCAAATCACTTCGAGATACAATTACTGTTCATAGCCCTTGCCTATACTCTTGAGGAACAGTGGTTTTGCCACTTATCTTCTGTTGAATTCCGTACGGAAGCAGAACTGGGACTGGAATGCTGATATAGAATGGTGGCGGTCCATGGAACATCTTCATGAATGCAGCCAAGGTCCCCATGAGTTAACAACTTTTAATTCCCAAAGAAGTGCACACACAATTGATCAGTGTGCATATATCATTTTAGCTAAACTGTACTTTTTAAAATCTAATTATTCAAAATGTATGAAATTGAATGTGAACATTAAAAAACAAATGATAAATCTATTTCCTTAATTGTATCTCAAAACCAAATGCATTTATGAATAAGTTTGATATCCTAAAGAACAGACAGTATTTCAGACATTTTGAGGAGAAAATTAATGTTATGTAACCATGATAATAAAGTAAGGGCAGTATACTAATAAAAATTAAGAACTGAGAAGTGTATCATGTCTAGAGCCAAAACTTAAGTAAACCTTTAGCAAGTTTAATCAAACAATTGTGTCTTATAAATGGATCTTGATCAAATAGGTCTATTTTACAAATGTCAAAATGTTTCATTTGCTGTAATTATATTATTGGAAAATATCATATTGATAAGATGCAGATGGAGTTATAAAACTCCATAAAAGCTTATGAAAAATAACATTCATAATAAAATAATATGTGTAATGATATTAAAGTCCTCCAAAAATTGTGAGTCATGTCCACTAAGGTCTCTTCTATTTTCTTATCAAAACTAAATATGGATATTTAAGCTAGTTAATGAAGATATTTAATAAAGCAGACATAAAATAATATCTGAAAAGGGCAGACAAAGCTATTTGACTTCATTCAATAAAATAATTTAAAAGAATACCAAAGAGAAGTCATGAGAAACTTCAGCTAGTTACTGGATATGATATTAAACGAAGAAGGTACAATATTCTTTTATGTTTATAATGATTATGAAATTAAAAAGTTAAGTAGATAATCCAGGTTATCGTTATCATTGCATTTCTAAGAGGCCACAAATGCTCCTAGATAGAAAGAAAATCATGTTTTATGCCAGGAGAAATGTTCATTAAAGCACAAATAAGAAGATATCTATGATGCAAGAAGACATAATAGAAGATACATATTTGTAGAGAACAAGAAAGGAAAGTATAATATGGGCCAGAAATTACTGTATCAATTGGTTAAAATTAAAATAACACAGAACAAGAACCCTGGATAATCAATAAATATAGTTAAGAACTGGTAATTTATGAGTGATTAGGGAAACACACATTAAAATCCTGGTAGACAACAGAACAGCACTGACTCATCAGTTATGAAAGGCAAAACGTAAACACCGATATGTCTGTGCGTTTCAGAAGATGAGCAAAACATCTTTGACTGCAAGTTGGATAGGGTTACAAATTTTCACGAGCACTTTGAAGATCAATTTGGCAATATGTAGCAAGCCTGGATCCACTAATCCCATAACAGTCATGAGCTAGGTCTGTACAGCCTAGGGCCATTCCACAGTCACTGACATAACGGGGATTTATTGGGTGTTTCAGAAGAGTTTCTCGTAAGCAGCTGTAATGTCAGAAAATCTCCTCTCTTGGTGTAAACAGGAAGGCTCCACTGCAGCTAGAAAAGCATGCAGTGTGTTCATCAGTACCAGAATTCCCTGGTGGAAGCACAGCCAGGCAGGTGGCACGAGCATTTTTTATATTTACATAGATAAGAAAAAGAAGAGGCTACGTTTACAAAGGGAAAAAAGAAGGAAGGCTGTGAAGAAAACATATTCTCTCTGTGAGGTAGAGGCTGTCATCTCTGGGTTGCGTGCTGACAAGACAAACTATGTAGGCAATTTCAGCATGATCACTTATTGTAATTGGATGGATATAGTCTGATGAAGTACACGTATTACACTAAAATGGTAAATAAATCAATAGTAACTTTTGTCACAAAAATTGTCTACCATATGCAGTCCATAGTAAGCATTAGACTGTTGCCAAGCATGTTCCAGCTCATGAATAGCCCCCCTTTTAATGCTGTGTAAGTTATCTCCATTTGTCATTTTCCCTAGTGGCTGCCCTGATACGATTCTGCCTGTGTTTAGTCATGTAGTCTACACTGGAGATCACTGTTGGGTCATTCTATCTGTGTATTCTTCTAGAATTACATAAGCCACTTCTCACTAACCTTTTGTGAGTTCTCTATGTAAGACTTGAGCTGCATACACAATGCAACCCAGCTCCTGGCTGGGCAGAAGTTTTCAAATTTCTAATAAACAATTCAGTCAACTCAAGTTCACTGCAAAAAGAGCAGCTATTGTTTCATAAAACTTCAGTGTTTCACACTGGTATGATTTCCAGATGTTTTAATTACATATTGCAATGTATCTCTTGACAATGAATGCACTAAACTGAAAAAGAAAAGTTACAGCCAGCTGGCTTTCTGTCAGGTTTAAAAAGTGACATTCCTTGTGTTTCCAGCTACTTGCTTGTATAGCTATCGAGGCTCAATACCTCGATAGTCACAAGTACAGTACACAGTAAGCCACAGGGAAGGATGTAGATCATATCATTCGATTCACTGAGTTTGGATGACTAGTGAATTAATTTAATAGTAACACCCTAATATGTTTGCAGTTTGGATAGCTGATGCCACAGAGTGAAAAACTTTTTTTATTTGCAAACATTTTTATGTGGTTATGTATTTTCAATATTCTTGCATTTCATTTTCACTTGCTTTCCTTTGGCAGTTATTTATCATTGGGGCCTTGTATTTTCTGCAAGCATCACCATGCTACAGTGCCCTAAGGCTAATTACATTGCCAAATATTTGTTCCTTTTCCTGGGGATGGACATTTTCTTAAAATATAGTGTTAATATTTAATCTGTTATTTAACTCAAATATCTCAAAATGGTTTAAAAAACCCAAGTAAAGTATACCTGGATTAAAATAAAGTCACAGAGAACCCAAAGAAGAGGAAGAGATATTATTTACTTTTAAGTTTCGTAAATCTTGACATTAACCGAGACAGAAAGTAATATAATATCTACTCATTTGAAAGGAGTGAAAAACCTCACATTGGAGTTGGCATAAATATTATATAAATTTGCACTAACCCTGGCATAGTATAATAGTCTTCTAACATTTTCCCATCCATTATCCAAATCACAAAAGAAATCATCCAGAAAACTCTTTTTCCTATTCATATCTGAGAGATTTCATCAAAAGAATGTAAAATGGAATAATGTCTTAATTTAGTTTTCCATACAAGACTTGAGGATTCTCTTACTCTAAAAACAAACAAACAAAACCAAATAGTTTTAAACAGAAAATGTAACGCTAAGAAACTCACGATTTATGGAATAAAAATTACAAAAATGAACCTAAGAAATAGATTTATTTCTCATTACCTCTTGTAATCCCAAGAAAGTCTCACTTTTTTCCTTTTTTTGATTTTAATAAATTTAGATGGAGAGAATACAGTAGTAAGATGCTATCACTGTCCTCCAACAACATACATCTCTGGTTGAGTGGAGAAACTACATCATGGGATTCATCTCTCCTGTCGCAGTACAGATGCTGAGATAAAAAGAGCACCATCTTGTTTTCTAGACAATACTAGGTCTCTTCTTTATAATTTGCCTTCTACCATGTTAGAAAACCTGTCATACTGTGACACAAATGAACACAACACTGACATGTATTTTACTACTACTACTACGCCTTTGTAAACCACTGTTGAGCTTGAAAAATGGTAAAAGAGCAAAATATGCTGTCTCTACCCCTGATGCCTTCCTGGTGCCAGCAGCTGAACAATAACATGCCATGGACAGTTCTTCCTACTGACCGCCAATAAATTCACAGTCACACAGGAACCAAAGTCTACCTAACCCAACCCAACTCTATAGACACACACACAAAAGCTTGTATGCACGCAACACACAAATCTCAGACAGGATCAGGGAAAACTAATATGTTAAAAAATGTACCCAAGTATCTTTTAATTCCATTTCCAAGAACTTCCTAAAGTTCCCTCCTATATATACACTGAATCTTTTCCCTTACTCCGGGCTGCTCTGGAATATGATCCCTGGGCTTGTTCACTCTGCACACCATCTTTCATTGCTCACACGTCCCTGCTTCTTTATGCCTGAGGTTTTCTTTCTTTAGTTCCCCAGCACGTTCCTCTGTCTTGTATCTCTTTGCAGCTCACTGAAGTGACTTTCCGTAGTAAAATGACCACTGCATGCTTGGGAGACACTGGATTCCTGTTCCCTTTGGCATATTTGATTGCCCAGTCATTATCCAATTACATAATTTGCCTGTGGCCGACTCCTACAGCGGAATAAAGGGAGCTCCTTCATATATTTTTCATTTACTCTTTTCAGGGAAAATTCATGAAAGACATATTTCAGCAGATATCTTTCCTTCAGCAAATCTTGCTATAATATATTAGAAAGTTGAGAATGAATATTTTTAAATTACTTTAGGTGTCTGAGAATAATGAACGTGTATGCTGAACATTTCCACCCTAATGAATATCACCCTAGAAACACCAAGTTAAAATTGGGGCTTTAGTAGTTTCCATTAAAAACATATTTGAAGAAGCTTATTGATCATCAATTGACCCAAATACAGGAAATCAAACACTTTGATGTTTAGTTCAGGTATGTCATGACCCATGCAAAATAGTTTATCTTCAAACAGTCCAATAGGTCTCACAAGAGTGTACAGAAAGCATAAAATCCCTCAAAAGTCTTTTTATGTTTTGTTCATGAAGAAATATGACAGAGTTTATAACATCATCTTCAAATCATAAAATTATAATTGTTAATTTCCTCTAAAAGCTGGGATAACCAACTGTTCAATGGAAACATGAAGCATCTCTTCAGAAGACCCTCGGTCTGGACCACGTCTAGCCAACAGTGCATTCACTAACACCTAATACAGTAACACTGGCTGAAATCTTACTGCCATGGGATCTTTCTAGTACTTCTATAGTGAATAAAATTTTTCCATCCTAACAGTCCAGAAGAAAAACACAAAAGCTGTTTTATTTTATATTTCTGAGAATGTAACTCTCAAATTGACCCAACACCTAGGTGTTTAGACAAAGCAAGGTTTCAAAACCAGGGAGACTCTTCCTTCTCTTTAAGAGAATGAATTGTGGCGAGCCTTGTTAAGGCTGTGACAGCCGAGAAAAGTAACATGTGGGGATGAAGACGGATTCAAAGGCCCCCTTGCTTCCACTGCCCTTTCAGCTGCTTACGAATGTTCCTGGGAAATGAGAGGAAGGTGGCGTGCGCACTTGTCCCCACTCCACCCTCACCCCACACAGCAGAGGTGAGGACAGCCTGCCTGCTCCTGGCCTTGGCAGTGCTAAGTAGCAGATGGAAAACTTCCCACCCTCTAGCTCTTCTTCTTTTCCCTCTCGCCATCCTTCTTTCCCCACCTCTCTCTGTAATTTGTCTTACAAATAAATAAATCTTTTCTAAAGCGCGCGCACACACACACACACACACTTTTCTTTCCCTGAAATTCTGTATTAGGATCACCTCTGAAACTCAAACTCTATTAAGTTCAAATAATGCAATATAAAATGCCAATGTAAAACTTTAACTTCATGATGTCTTAGCAACATTTCATCCCAATTTTTGAGATCACACATAAGAACCATCTCCAAGGAGCTGAACCCACACAAAACAGGTTTTTATTTACTTCACTCTCTAAGATTAAATTTTTTACATTTCATTATATTTCTGTTCTGTATATAATGTGTCACTAATGAAATTTCTTTCTTGTCCTATGAAAGATTCCACTTTTTTCACTATCCATGTTATGTATAATATATATCTATTTTATCTATCTAAATACATATATGTCTATAATATATGCAGACTATAGAATCTGAAAAGTATAGAAAAATGCTATAAATATATGATACTACTCACCATATTGTGACCTTTAAGTATTTTCATATATTGTCACATTTCACTGTAACAAGTTGGATTTTTCTGAGAATCATCTGTCAACATCCTTCTGCCATGGTAAACAATATTTATGCTTCCTTTCTTGGACATTTTGCTTGGATTGACTGGGGTTGAGTTACAAAGTTTTATTTCTCATACTTTAGACTTCTATGAGCTAGTGTTCTTTCATTTTCTTCAATTTTTACTCTATGTGAGCTATATTTTAGAAGAAATTTCAGCTAAATGCCAAGCACAGTACCCTTGATATTACAGTTATCAATATGTCCACAACATTGGTGAACTTTTGAACTGTTATAAAACTGGTACTACCTTCTCTTATGCCATAAAATCACAGAATTAGCCTCTATTAAGATGAAAATGTCTTGTCTCATTGTTTTGAATATTCTGCACTCAGAAATCTCCATTTAAAATCTTAATCTGTGGGCAGCTTCCTTCTGCCCTTGCAGAGTGAGAGCTGGCCATGCCTTCACTTTTTCATGAGCTCTCAGGTCTGGAGACTTCGCATTGGGGATGTTGGAGTGGGTCTGAGATTGCAAACATGTTTCAATCCCAAGGTCAATTGGGAAGAGGGAGTGAAAAACCCCAGGCTAAAGTGGTATGCCTGTGGGCCCTGTCTGGAGTCTCAAATATGCACTTATGTTGCGATAGAGTGGAGAGGAAAGGTCCCAGAACTGGGCCTCCTCGGTGGCTTAGACAGAGCAGTGGAAGATACACCCACATGTACATGGAGGATGTGCACAATATTTCATATGATGCATTTTCCAAGTAATTTTGAAAATGCCTTGTATGTATGGGTTTCCATTATTTTTGCTCTAAAATGTTATCATCTCTTAAATTTGTTTTTATGAACTTTTTCAAAGATACATAGTATATATGCATACATACCTATATGCTTATACTTTTTAGACACTAGCTTATAATCTTGAGCAGAATTTGGTTTCAACAAGTGGAGTATAAGTAGGTAGGGTTTTCACCATTCCATGTGAGTAGATAATGTCTTTAGAGGCCATGTACATGACATTTTGCAGTGTTGCTAAACTACTGTATTAAGCCTAACATTTTACTTCTGAAACTAGCCGGTACTTCAGGATCTAGAAGAAAAATTGTGAATAAACTCAATCTATTTCTAATTTACTTTATAAAATGCATTTTGTTAATTTTTCTTCAAATAGTATAAATGCTACAGCTACATTTTATTAAAATATTTTATAATATTCACTTCAAGGAAATGAATAATTTATTAACAAGAAATAACTTTTATCTTAGGCTATTGAAAATAATCTCACCATTATTTAAACATGGACTACAAAAATGAAAATGTTTGCAATTCGTTTAATGGAGAGTATCTAAGAAGCACTAAAAGTGGCTAACAGGATGTTTTATGCCACAGAAAATGTTAAACATACTAGTAAATTTATTAAAATATTTTGCTTTTTCTTCCATATTGCACTTTTTTTTAGATTTACTTATTTTTATTGGAAAGTCAGATATACAGAGAGGAGGAGAGACAGAGAGAAAGATCTTCCGCCCAACGACTCACTCCCCAAGTGGCTGCAAAGCTGGAGCTAGGCCTATCTGAAGCCAGGAGCCCAGAGTTTCTTCCGGGTCTCCCACATGGAAGCAGGGTCCCAAGGCCTTGGGCCATCCTCGACTCTTTCCCAGGCCACATGTAGGGAGCTGGATGGGAAGCTCCCAATAGAACCATTAGGAGCTCCCATTACAACTGGTACCCATATAGGATCCCAGTGCATTCTTGGTGAGGTCTTTATCCGCTAGACTGCTGCACCAGGCCCTTATATTTATTTTTAAGAAAATTCTATGCATGATATATATTGAAAATAAATGGCAATAAAAATTAAAAGTATGCACTTAGGTTTACTAAACTAATAATTTTTAAATGTTTTCTCAAGCTTCCAAAAATGTTAAACTGCATGCATGTATGTTAGTGCCATAACCTGTAACTATAACTACACTATTGCATTTGGACTAACTTCTTACATTTTGTTAACAATTACAGAAAGACGCTGGGGTCTACATTAAAAATATATGAATATGCCCAAAGGAATGGGCACAATTTTTAAAGATTTATTTATTTTAAAGTCAGAATTACAGAGGAGAGGCTGAAAGAGATGTGCGTTGATTCCCCTGATGGCTGCAACGGCTGGGGACGGCCAGGTTGAAACCATTAGCTGTAACCTTCATCTAGGTCTCTCGTCTGAGTTGCAGAAGCCCTAACACATCTTGCAAAGGTGAACAGAGCTGGATCAGAAGTGGAGCAGCAGGGACAGGTACTGCTGTCCATTTGAGATGCCATTGTCACAGGCAGTAATCTATTCTATATGAGCAATGGCTAACATGTTTACTGACCTTGCGTTGTGGTCAGTTTTCCATGGAGAATGCAGAACCAAATGCCAAATGGAACACCCATTAGAAGTGATCTAAAAACCTTAGGTTTTTTTTTTTTTTCAGTTAGTCTATTGCAGCACAGTGAAAAGTCTTCAGTCTTATTATAGCATATGAAGAAAATTAATTAAGGGCAATGGAGACTATCATATCTAGATGTGAGCATACAATACAGTAGGCATTTCTACTTCCAAATCAAAGATGGACTTCCAATGAAACTGTTAAATATATTTTGACCATAAGATGCTGGACTCTACCATTGTCCATACCTACAATGTCAGGATACACTCAAATTGCAGAATGATGGATTTATGACCTTTTTATTAAGGGCTATACTATTACAATAAAATAAGGGAAATCAGCAAGAAGAGGGAATTTGGGGAGGGGGTAAGGGAAATGCCAGGCCCTATGGAACTGTATAAAAAAAGTTAACAATAATAATAAAAAATGAAAACAAAGCTTATGAAGTTTGGTTAGGTATTCCTAAAGATACCATTCTTATTATTAAAAAGAAGTGTTATTTACCAAATTAGCTATTTAATCAAGTGTAAAATAAACAAGTCTAATATTAGCTGAGTTTATTAGTTTATGTAATTATCCATTTTGCATGATAGGAGGAAATGGATGTAATATAATTTTAAGCTACTGCTGGGCCTAAAAGGAAATGATCATAAAATACCAAGAAGAAGAATATGCAATAAGGGAAACTAGAAATTGAGATTTTCTTTTGGAAGAAGAAAATAGAAGGCCTATTGCCCTCTGAAGTTGCCAGGCTCTTCCTTCATCATTTCATTATTTTGCTCATGGATTTTATCATCATTAGGACTTTTATGTAACACTGTGTCACAGTAACTTTGTTAAGTAGTGGTTTTATAACTTTTTTTTCTGGCTTAGGTATTACTTGTCATTTAAAATGCATTTAACTGAACCCTTGAAAGAAGGATATTTTTGTCAAAATTTTCTCAGCAAAGTCCTTGATCTTTTTGAGCTGATATACAAATATGTCTTCCAGACATTGTGCTTGCTTTATTCACAGTTCAACTGTACATCAGGCAAGCAATATCAATGGAAGAAAAAAGAAGTTCAACTTGGAGTGAGGATTAGAAAATATTTTCCCACTGTATTTTTGACTAGTTAAATTATACAGGCAAAACCCAAAGTCTTTATCTTTGGTGAAATATCCTTGTTATGGTCAAGTCTGTTTTAACACGACTCCACTCTTGCGTGTTACAACTTCACACACTGATGCCTGAGTCAAAACCTTCCTGATTGTATTTGGCCTTCAGATGTAATAATGTAAATTTCTCAAGATTAAGGTTTTATTTGCCTCATATTTATGGATTTCATAGATCTCATTCTGTGCCACTCCTAGATAAGTCATATAGAAACAGTATGAGTTCTATTGTAAACCATCAAGTCCTACTGGAAAAAGAAATAAGATCATTTATGGACACGGGTAAAGGAATATGGGGAAATGTACAAAAGAAAGTAGCAGTAGATAAACTACTTGGAAGGGTTACAGAAATAATCCAGAGTGTTTAAATTATCAATAAAGAATAAACTAATGGAGTATAGAATGCCTGTCGTTCCTGGTATCTTGCATTCAATGGCGAGAGATGGGCTATCCTACAGCTTCGTGATTGGGAAACAGTGGTTACATTTATCCAGCTATATCACCAGTTTTCACAGGTAAAATATAACAAAGTATTCACCAACGATTTGTTATTGAATTATAACCTTTAAACTATGTATCAGCATCACCCTTCTGCTAAAATGGGGTAATAATATTATGTATATAACCAATTAAAATCTGCAAAAATATGATGGAGAATGAAGGGATTACAATGTGGGTAGAGGTAATGATAGGATTTGAAAAGTAATGAGACAACAAAGGAAAACTGAAGCAAAGACAGAAGTTTGAACTGGGTCAGACAAAAGTCTGACCTGCAATGCATCACAGGGGCAAAAGCCATAAATAAAAGCATTTTCTTTTCAGAATCTGAAGTCCCAGGTTTGGAATATTAAAGGATGATTTATGAGATTTTCAAAGATGATTTGGGCCATAAGTGATTTTATTTTTTTCCCAGCAGCAGCATGACTTTAGAATCCAATCAAAAGATAAAAAAGACATTCATTTAAAAAAGAAAAAAGCCAAAAAATGTACAGTGAAAAGCAACTTGTGTTTCAAAAAGGAAAAAAACAAAACAAACCAGTGTGGGATGTGTTATTTGCCAAATTTGCTAGTAATATCTCCTGAAATATGAAACCCGGCCTAGATGTCTTCTGCCAGTCACGAGGGATTTTTTTCCTGCTTCTGTTTGCAATTATGCTTCAACACTGTCTGCTTTTCTAATTGATAGGAACTTTTCTCAAAGATCAGACAGCTGCTTCTTAAGTTCAAAAGGTTAGAAGGTTGAGAAAGATTTTAGTAAGAGGATGAAACTCAAGTCCAAATATAATTAGAAATGATCCTTACATGTCGATTACCAGAATGTAATCAGACTCAGCTCCTGACAAATGTGTCTCCCAGTGTGTCATCCTTCTCTGATCCGGCAAGGTCAATAACACCCAAGCGCCAAGTTGAGAGGGCTTCCCCTGAGTCACAAGCCAGTCCATCAGGGGCAATGAAGCAGCAGACTGCCTCAGTAACAAAATGAAATAAACCCATCCTGATATTAAATTCACAGACATTTCTAGAATTCAAAACTTTGAGATGAATGCACATTAGTGAAATTCAATTTCATTAAGTAATAAAGATACATAGAGATGATTTCAGAACATGCCTTGGTAGCTTTGGTTGTTCTCAAATAACTAAATGCTTCACTCGTAACTATGTTTTCTTTCTTCTTTTCTTTTTTATTGACTTATTTGAATGGTGGGAGAGAGATCCCTCATCCACTGAGATAACCTCCCAAGATGGCTGCAGCAGCCAGAGGTGCCAAGTATTGCACCGCAATTCCCCAGGGTAGAGGCAGGTGCTCAGGTATCTGAGCCAGGCTCATCAACAGAGCTGATTCAGAAGTGAAGTAACCAAAATTCTAACCCCTAGGCAGCAGCCTAACCTCCTTTGCCACAATGCAAACAGGTTTACTTGCTTATGGAGAAATTAAAGAATCAACAAAAAACGTTATGCATGCCACCCACCCCATCCCTTCTTGAGCAGGCCACACAGGGGAGTAAATATCCTGTGTGTCGCAATATTTGGAAGTTTTCAACCAAGATGTAAGTTGTAGCTTCATCCCATTTCTAAACTCATTTATTCTTTATCTGCCTCTTTGCTGACTGAAGATCTATATTACTATTTTTGCAATCCCTTAAGCCTGTGTTAAAAATTCAAACGAATTAAAAAAAAAAGAAATGAGTCATTCTGTACAGATTTGTTTTTAGCATGTTGTCTATTTTCTGACGCGTTACTGTGGCCCTCTCTTGTCTTCTAGTTAATGTGGAAGAGCACTGCTGAAGTATAAACCAGACTTGGCAGAAAGGATGGAGAAGCCACGACCTTAGGAAGTAACTTAATTAAGAGTTCCACTATTTAATTGTATCATGACATGCTAGGTATGTGTAAAGATAGAGTAACTATTATTATGTTGCATGAGTATATTATTTTTTTTAAGATTCATTTATTTTTATTACAAAGTCAGATATACAGAGAGGAGGAGAGATAGAGAAGAAGATCTTCCATCCAATGATTCAATCCCCAAGTGAGTGCAACGGCCAGTGCTTGAGCCGATCCGAAGCCAGGAACCAGGAACCTCTTCCTGGTCTCCCACATGGGTGCAGGGTCCCAAGGCCTTGGGCCATCCTCGACTGCTTTCCCAGGACACAAGCAGGGAGCTGGATGGGAAGTGGAGCTGCCAGGACCAGAACTGGCGCGCATATGGGATCCCAGGGTGCGTTCAAGGCAAGGACTTTAGCCGCTAGGCCACGTGCCTGGGCCCAATTATGTTTTCATAATAGGAGTCCTTCTTTCCGAGTAGAAATTTGTACTATGATGTAACTTCTTCCAGTCTGCCTACAGCTCTGTTTCCACAGTTCTATCATTGATACCAAGAGAAACAGTTACTAAAACTCTTACTTGGATTGTCTCTTGTGCTTTTTATGTCATTTGGGGATTTTAAAAGTTGCCATTATGTTTGGCAAGTCTGGTTTTAAAACTATTGTGGTATTGCAGGAAATTTGTCTTCTCATTTGTGCATTTACTTTTTCCTCTTATGAACTCCTTACAAAAAAACATTATTGCTTTGGTGAAAGTATTAAGGACCTACTAGGAACAAAGCATGTGGAAAATATTTTGAAAGTAAAATAATCATCTAGTTTCTAGCATTGAAAAGTTAAGGTTTAAAGAGAATAAGAAAGCTGAGTATCGTTGAAAATGCAAAAGTCACATTGAGTCATGGCACATTTTATAATTTCTGAAATGTTGTATTGAATTAAAAAAAAGAAAGCAGTGAAGATTAATAGAAAATGAAGGTGCTCAGCTTCAATGAAAACAGATAAATTCAAGATCCTTGAGCAAGTTAAAAAGCATTATCAGAAACACACTTGAAGGAGAGTAATCCACATTTTAGTGATTTGTGGATGTTTTGGGATTGGAGAGGTAGAAGCAATTGGAAAGTGAAAATCATTAAAGGGACACATTCAACTTACTGTAAAAATTGCCAGTCAGATGTATTACTGAAGAGCGAGCATTTACCGCAGCTTTGCCGTATGAAGTTGTATTTGCAGCAGCCACTAGCAGTTTTCTTTGTTCTGCATCCTCACATACAATACTGCCTTTAGGTATATTATATCATATCACCGTCGGCCTATCCAGCATTTTTCTACTGAAACTCTTCAGGTATTTATCGACTATTTCAATTCTAAGCTACTGCTCACACACATGGTCTATTTTTTAATTACAGAAGCATAGCAAGTGTTTCTCAATGAATTCTCTGTTTTCTTGGGTGTTCAAATATTTTCTTCCAATGTAGGTCACGTAGTTTTCCATTTCAGTGTGTTTTGGTGAAGAATGAAAGAAAACCCATTGCATAGTCTCATTAGTTTTAATAAACTTATCCTTAACTCAACATCAGAAAGGAATGACTTGTATTGTTTTCAGGAAGTGCTGAACTGGTTTGCCGCTAACATTTAGATATCGCCCTCTAAAAGTGATTTTAATTTATTTTCTGTATATGCTAGGAAGTGACCAAAACAACCTTATTTATGTTTCTTTTTTTAAAAACTGACTACAACCAGTTATAAAAGATTGTACTTTCTGTAATGTTACACAGTCACAATTTTGTGTCCTAAGAAAGATTTATATTTGAAGATATGAACTATTTGAATATTATTGTAAGAAACACACTATGAATATTTCTATGTTCACATTTAGTATCTAAGAGTAACAAGTTTTGAGACATGTGCTGAACATTTTTTCCCAGTTGTTGCACTTATTTAGCTTCTCTCTTTTTATTTTATCAGTCAGTTTTTTACTCGATAGTAGATTCATTTGTAGGTACCTTCTTGCCACTTAACTGATTTTTGTAAATCTTCTTTTATACCAGAATTTTAATCCATGCTTCTTTTTTAGAAATTCTGGTAAGTTATTACGTTTATACATAATTATGTCACTCTTAAGTGATGTAATTTTAAGCTTAATTTTCCTTGTTTAATTGACTTATTCAGACTTCCTATGTTGCATAGATGGATAATTGCAGTCATGATTACTTTACTTTCTTTTCCATTTCTTCAGGAAGGTATTTGATATTTCATTTTTAATATAAGAGACGCGGCTCTTATCAATCAGATGAAGGACATAGATTAGACAATAAGCTAACAACACAGTTACTAAATAGGGCTAATCATATTTTAATCTCAATTTACCAATAATGTTTTCCATTTTTAATTCTATTTTTAATAATCTACTGTCAAATTTCCCAATTTGTAAAATTTATATCTGATGCTTTTACATGCTTGTGATGTTTTAAAAAGGAAACTTTCATCTCAATTTCATTATTTCATAAATACAATGTAGAGGACTTCCACAGATCTTGCACATTTTAACTAGTTCCTGAAAACTGGTTAAACTCACTAGCTAGTTGGCCACACGGTATGGTTTCAACTGCTTCCATATCTGTAATCTTGTGTTCTTCACCATCTACTTTCTTCAACTAATCACCCCAGATCTTTTTATATAAGCTACCAAAGTGTCATTTGATTCACTTATATCTTCTAGTTAATATGTTCATGGTTTATACATTTTTGAAATTTGAGGTGCTGTGATATTAACTTTTTTAGATAGCCATGAGTATTGATCTATATATTTACATATCATACCACATCCTCACAACCAATGAATATGTAGTGTTTGCAGCCTGAGCTCAGGTTGTCCCTTCTGATTAAGAACTTCAACTTCTTTATCCAGTGGTCTTCAAACTGGCTTTTTGTTGTTGTTATTGTTACCAGTCACATCCAGAAGTAATCTTCTGAAATTTTGGTCCTCAAGGCTTTTTCAATGACAAAACTGTTAACTTCTTGACAGCTATCTGTTTCCTAAGATTTGTTACAAATTCCACCTTTCTGCTTCATAACAAAATCTTATTTATTTTCTTTACTCAGGAAGACCAAGGAAACTTAACCCTGCTGTTTACACTGGAAATACTTAAAGCCTGAATCAGACGATCACGATGAGACTTGGCCAGCGCAACTGCATGTTCTCAGAACCACATCTAAAAGCAATCCTTTCATATATTCTACTTGGTTCTCAATTTCTTTCAGCAGAAAAATAAGATTAATTCAGTGGCTTCTTAGTGGCTTTAACCAAAATTCATCACAATTTTTTCAATACTTTTTAAGATTTGTAAGAAAAAAATTATTGTTTCTATTGAGGCTATCCTCAAAATAAAAGAGGTCTAGTTTTAAACACTGTGAAAAATGCAATACAGATATATCTTCATTTACGTATTTTTTGATGAAAAAGAAATCCACTGTTCGTACTAATGGTACAAATAATAAATGCAAGCAAATGCTAGCCTCATTTCCATTCTCTTTTTTCTCTAGAAACTAAATATATTAAATACATTTGCTCACATATGCACTTACCCTTGAAATGCATGATGGGACTCATTCCTACCACTCTCGATTGCTTAATACATTCTCCTGCATATGTATAACCTTGAAGGTCATAAAGTACTGCTTGTAAACATTTAAGACTTGTTATTCATCCTTCTAATGTTCACCTGGATGATACCAAAATGATCACCTCAATTATCTTAAGGAACTCTGACAATTAGTATCTATATCATTTTCTTATTCATACTATCTATGATTTTATATGTAAAAGAATTCTCTCAACTGAAAGATCAATAAATTATGTCCATATTACTAATTTTATTTAGACTTTAGCTATTATATTTGCAATATTAGTACCAAACATATTAGTTTGCATTAATATATGCCACATTAAGCATTTGCTTTGTCATTTTTTGAAATACCCTGACAGAGCAGGGATGCAATGACAGTCTGGTTCATGTGTAATTGAATTCGAACGAGGTGGGAGTACACTTAATTTTTCCTAAAGACTTTAAAAGGTAATTTATAATTTTAAATGTTATCATTTAAAATTTACTCTGATATTGGGATTTGAGCACTTAAATATTAATATTTATGTAATCAAACTTTTTCATTTCTGTGCTATATCAATAATAAGCATGTCCTTCAAAATGATTCAGTATCAATAGATATCCTTTTTGTCTAGTGGGAAAAAAACGATTTTTTACTGCCACGTAAACCAGCAAGTGCAAAACCATGCCATCATTTAATAGTACATCATATTGCCTTAGCAGCTTGACAGTACTTTTCCAAAGTACATTACAGTTTCAGATAATGGTGATAGAGCTACATGAAAATAGTATCAAACACCAAACGTCAAATATGTCTGTCTGGAATATGGATCCATATTTCTTCTCCAATGCATGGCTGTCACTGATAATAATAGAATTATGTGATTCTAATGCTGCGTAATAAAGTTGTAACTCTATTGAGAAATAGTGGTGTTATCATGAACCATAAATCATAGAAAAGTCAAAATGTAGAGAAGAAAAACAGATCAGAGGCAAGGATACAGAAATGACATCTTTTGAAGAATTTATTCTGAAGACACTGAAATCATCCTCTTTCCTACTTGTTTTCCTGATCTTGGTGATCCTGCTTGTTTCCTGTTTACTGCACTGTGTGCAAATCACATTATTCCTATCTAACTCTTCAGCATTAACGCTTAAAGGAGTTTCGGGGAGGGGGTGTTAGTATGTGGGAAATGATACAGCTGGGTTTTCACATAAACTGAAGGGTAGATCATCTTGTGATTCAAAAAATGAGTAGTTAAAGCTTCAAGTAATTAGAGATAAGAAATCATTATTAGCAAAATGAAATAGGGCACAGTAAAATGGTTTTAACAAAAATAGCCCATGATGTAAAAACACAGAATGCTGTATTATGAGTTTACAAATACTATTGTCTGAAGCCCCTCATAGTTCCCAGTTTAGGAAATAGAACCTATGTCTGTCTATCACTGTTTTCCACAAAAGTAAACATTTGCACTTTTCAAGTTACTTTCCAGACCACTGGCTTATTTCTCTTTCCCTCCTTTTACACACACACACACACATACACACACACACACACTTCATATTTTCACATGTTTCCAAACTGAGGAAGGCAGTATAAATAAAATGTGATCTTTTTAGGTCCATTAGCTTGCTTCAGACACATGCTCATTATTTAGATTTAATGTATCCCATTTTTAAGAAGTGGAAAATTATCTTATAAAAACAGAAAACAATGGCTCATCTGGTGAATCCTTTGTCTAAAAGCACTAGCTTGCCATATGGCCACCAGTTCATATCCTGATTGCTACACTTCCCATCAGTTCCCTTTTTGTGCACAGAGGAAACAACAGAGGATGACACAAAGTCTTGATAACCTGCCCCTGTGTGGGAGACCCAGAGAAGACTCCTGGCTCCTGGCTTCAGGTTGTTTCATTCTGACCGTTGTGGTCATTTTGCAGAGTGAGCTAGTGGATGGATGAACTGTCTCTGTCTCTTCTCTGTATCAACCTGTCTTTCCAATAAAATAAGCAAATCTTTAAAAAATAAAAATGAATGATGGAAAGTATACTTTTGTTATTTCCAAATTTTAAAGTTTGTTTTATGTTTTTGAAAGGGATAGAAACAGGGAAAGATTTCTTATCTTGTGGTTCACACTCCCAAATGGCTGTAAAAGGCAAGCTAGCCCAGGCTGAGGCCAGGAACCAGAAACTCCACCAAGATCTCCCAGATGAGCAGGGGCCCATACGCTTCAGCTTCCTCAGACACATGAGCAGGAAGTTGGATTGCAAGTTGAGTAGCTGGAATGCAAATGGGCAATCCAATGTGGCCTGATAGTTTTAAAGTTGGAGGTTTAAGTCATAGAACCACACACTGTCCTCTTCTGTTACTTTCAAATAAATAGATTGCTTGCATTTTTTTTTTATTTTAAAAAGGTTTATTTATTTGTTTTTTTTTTTTATTGTTAATTATTTTGCATTATGTGACAGTTTCATAGGCTCTGGGAATCCCCCCCTCCCTCCCCCTCCCCTCCCCCCGGTGGATTCCTCCACCTTGATGCAGTATTACAGTTCAAATTCAATCAAGATTCTTTCATTGCAAACATATACCAAGCATAGAGTCCAGCTACTTATTGTCCAGATTGGTTGAACAGTTTCTTGGGGAGACCTTTTCTGGTCTGAAGTTTGAGCTGGCAGAATATCATCACAGTCAATTAAGAGTCCCAATATAACATCAACAGCAATTTGCAATGTTATGGAATTGACATGGTTTTGAGTAACCAGTGTATTAAAAAGAAAAAAAAAAAAAAAAAAAAAAGGAAAACAAGTCCTAGCCACAACCTATGATTAGCTCATTGACATTTCAATTTAGTTCATATACAGGACCGGCTGCTCTATACCTTAAAATGGCCATAAGGCACCATTCAGCTGTTTCGTGTCCATTTCATCTTAGTATTTAGCCAGTTGTTGTGTTGAAGTAAAATTTTGCTGATCTTGGCAGATTTTAGGATAATCCAGACTGGCTTGTAACTCTAACAAGATATATGTCAACATTTTAGGTGCAGAACATTTTTTTTTTTTTTTTGGGGGGGGGGTGTGCAGGAAAATCCTCAGCACCATGGTGAGGAGTAAAACTAATCTTTGTGACCCACCCAGCGAGGCATGAGCCAATCCATGCCAGCTCTTTCCTGTCAGATTTCAAGTTCTACTTTCTGTTGTTTATTTATTTTAGGTTTTTTTTTTTTTTTTAGTTTGTATGATTGTTTGTTTGCTGTGAGGGGTTTTCGAAGCGATCCCAATGGTCATTGCGAGGGAGGGGGGGTCCAGAGGTGGAGCCAGTCTCGGACCAGAGAAAGCTCTCCTCCCTGGTCCGGAAGGACGTTTATTGTTCTTCTGTTTCTGCAGACCACTCTTGCATTTTAAAACTGGTACCCTTCTAACCATGATTCCTTTGCTTTGTTTCATTTTTATGATTTATATCCATGTTTAAGACATACTTTTATGTCAAAATGCTCCCCTGCACTAGGCTATAAATATTCTCCCAAGCATTGCAATGATGACAGATGAGAGACCATAACACAGCAGATAATAGCACAGCTATTCCACGCAGGGTGGGTGTGAGAGTTCTTGTCAGAAGGGTCTGTACCAGGTATTCGAAGGTATTGCCTGAGAAAGCATGGCCGATAATTGTCATAGTGAGAATTTAAATCAACTATCCAGGAACCATGAGCTTCAACTTCTAACTTGTTGGACGGTTTAGTGGAAATAAAGATTTTAACACTAACGTAAATTAAAAATATCATATCGAAAACTAAAAAATGGAAGAGGAAGAAAGAGAGGGAGGCAGGCAGGGAAATAAAGAAGGGAAGAAGAAAAGAAGGGAAAGAGAAAGCAAAGTATTATTACATTATTAGAATTGTACAAAAGAAAAGATGTGGAAAACATGTATTGACAACATACTCTAACACAAAATGTTTTTGAAATGTTAGAAATTTTAAAACTCCTATAATAATGCACACTGTAATATTTATGCCTGTTTATAGCCTTTGCTTATGTACTTAAGGAACATTCTTACTTATTTATTTTAAATTTTTAATTGATAGGCAGATTTAAATAAAATATTTATTTTTATTGGAAATGCATATATATATATATATATACACACACACATACAGAGAGAGAGAGAGGAGAGAGACAGAGAGAAAGATTTTTCCATTCACTGGTTCACTCCCCAAGGGACCACAATGGCCGGAGATAAGCCAATCCAAAGGCAAGGAGCCAGGAGTTTCTTCTAGGTTTCCCATGCAGGTGCAGGGTCCCAAGTCTTTGGGCCGTTCTCTACTGCTTTTCCAGGACACGATAGGTTGGGAGGTGAAGTAGCCTGGACACGAACTGCTTTCCATGTGGGATCCCAGTGCATGCAAGGTGAGGATTTACCCACTAGGCTATCATGCCAGGACCTGATAGGCAGATTTTACAGATAGAGATCAGAAGAGAAGGTCTTCCACCTGTTGGTTCACTTCCCAAACAGACCCAACAATGTTGGGCCATCCCCTACTGCTTTTCAGGCAATAAGTGGAGAGGTGGGTCAGAAGTAGAGCAGTTGGGATGTGAAATGGTGCCCATGGGCGATGCCAGCACTACAGGGCAGGGGATTAGCCTTTTACAACATTGTGCTGGCCTGAACAGTTAGTTTCCTCCTATTTGCAACATGCTAAAATTTTTATCTGATGAAGTGTTAAGTCAATGATTATGAAGCGAAATATACAACTAAAACAAAGCAAAACAAACAAAAAGAACAAGAAAAAAAATAGAAAAAGAAGGAAGGGAGTAAGTGAGGAATCACCAAGGGGGAGGGTAGAAAGGTTGGGAATTACCAGTAAGGTTCAACATCTGTAATGTGAAATATGTGAAATTTGCTCACTTTGTATTAGCAGAAGAAATTATTTTTAAAAATTACAAATATCTTCATGCTTGTTGTGAGGAAGGGGTTGGTATGAAAATAAAGCAGTCTCCTGACGAGGGAGTAACACAGCATTGTCAGTAAGCATTACTAACCCAAGAGCAAACCATCTGTCATTGGAAGCCACGGTCTTCACCCTGCAGCTCTGTCAGCCTGGGTAGGTTATAGACCTTAATGTATAGTATTCTCATTTATTTAAATCGTTGCATATGGATACTGTAAACTGATACTATGCATGTCATAGAATTATTTGAAGTTTGAATAATTGGTAGATGCTTTAAATAGCATCTTGTATTGACTAAGCAGTATGTAACTTCCACAATTATAAGTAGGTAAATTTATTGTTTATTTCAAATTACAGAATAAAAGTGAGGAGGCATTTCTATCATGTATGGCATCTTCAAATTGTCAATTTCAACAGTGCCAAAGAGCCTGGTTTCCAATTTTCAATGTTTTTTTTTTTACAAGTTTACTCAAAGTTGTTGACACGGAAGCAAATGGAAGAGCTAGTAACTTCAAATCCCCAGTATGATCACACATCCACTGCTCATGTCTGAAACATTTATTATGAGCACGGGTTGATGGGAAACACAACTACAAAAATGTCAAAGGAAGATATTTGTGCTGCCACTTCCCCTGACTTCTGGGCTAAATGGGCTACAATCATGATTCATGTGAGAAATTTTCAGGGAACAGTCTGTAAAGATGTGAAATTTGTCAAAAGCTTTTTGCACTGATGACATGTCATTTAGAGGATAAATAGTCTGTGATGTATTAATTTTTGATGATTGTAGCATAGGTGTTTGCTAGACAAGCTAGGCCTTAATGCCTAGAGATGATGGATGAATGGTTTCAAAACATCGTATTATCTCTACACTCCTGATGAAGGGAATGAGGGTAATTGTTTTCATTTAGTCAATGTAATACATCTCCTTCGCGAATGGCCCGGAGTCCGTTATTCACTGCATTACAGTCTCTTTTCTTGATTTACTGATTTTAGAAAAGCCACTTTGATTCATGTTTCTTGGTTATTATTTTCAATAGCAGATATCAAAAAACATTTTAGGCTATAACTATTTATCATAAATATTTATTTTTTACCCAAATGTCTCCACATTAGTTATCAAGTATCAGTAAATCAATCCAATAAATTAAATACAATACTGATTTTTCTTTCTGGTCTTGATCATATATTTTTGTTGACTATAATGTGTTTCTGGTTATGAGTCACAGCATTAATGCATGAACCATTAAAACTAAAGAGAATAAGCACTCACATATTAAAAAAGAGAAAATGCAAAATTAAAACATACCCATATTTGGACATATTCCAATATGAGAATAAAAATTAATAAATTACGTTGTTTAGTTCATTGGAAATCATACAATGATTAACCTAAAATCATACTCTTTTTTAATAGTCATTAAAATTAGTCCTGGCTTACCCATGAAAATCCTATAGTGAGGTGAAAATTAAGTTATTCAGCACAAAATAAACATGTGTGGGCTTGTGCTGTGGGGACACAGAGGTAGATAAGAGGAAAAGAAGCACATTAGCAAATAGATATTAGGTCAGATATCATTACAGGGCTAGGCATCTACAGAATGTATAGATTTATAAGTTCTGGACTAAACTTCATGTCTCATATCACAGCCTAGTGAAGGAATATGTAGCCACTATTATCCCAAATTCAAATTAAGCATGATAAGAACCAACAGAATATAATTCCATCAATATTTTTTTTTCTCTAAATTATTTAAGTACTACTTTCTTTCAAAAAAGGAATAGACCTAAAGTAATTTATTCTATATCTCATACTTTTTTGGTATAATTAACTTGGTTCATATATATTAATTGACTAATATGTCTAATTGGCTTCTCATCACTATAAAATTTACATGGAAGCAAATGAGAAAAGTTATTTCTGAGAGGTCATGGTTTTGGAGGTTTGCAATTGAGAATTCCGAGGTCCCTTTGGTTTGCAGCCTGATGAAGGAAGTGCATTTGTTGAGCCTACAATGGTCGCAGGGTAAGCTGTGTAGCAGAAAAACAGGCAGAATGATGTGCAAGCAATCTTCTCTGGAGAACATTCTTTAGAGGATTCACTCCTAGTAGCCTAAAGGCTTCAACTAGACATACCTTGCAAAAACCGTAATTTGACCAAACTTCCACGATTAATCCCTCAGCCACTTACATTAGTCTGTTAACCATTAAAATAAGACTTAGGGAATCAAGCTTTCAACACATAAGACTTTGGGAAGCATCTGATTAATAATCAAAGTATGATGCTCTCTGTTGCTCTTTATAAAACTTATGATAAAAACAAGAACAAAATTTTCAATGACATTCTTGGCACATTCTTTTAATAATAATGTGAGGGTGAATGGGCCAGAGACTACCTGACAAACATTTGCAAGGCAACAATGATATAACGTAGCGATGTCCATTATAAAGTACAGAGCAGTAAGAAAGAAATGTTTGTTTTCTGCCATTTTTGTATGCTAAAGGAAAAAGTCTCATTACCCTTCGAGTAAAAACTAAGCCAAATCAGTCTAGAGACTTCAAAAAGGGCTATTTACCAGAATAAAGTGAATACTACCAGCATATAATTGGCCCTACCTCAGAGGTATAAACCATCTCTGATGTCTCTTACAGAGTTTTATACAGGAACTACACAGGGAAAACATATTGATTGGAAGAATAGAATAACAGAGGCGGGTGTATCATCATAAAAACATTGTTTGAACTATGATGAAAAGATCAAGGAATTTGTGTCATTGCAACCACTGGTTTCAATCATTTAACAACTGTGTGTGTCTAAATAATATGCCATTTTAGGTTAATTAGAGCAGATTCTTTGATTGTCATAGCTCAATTATTTACATTGACCTACTCATATTTTCTTTTATGAAATCCAGGGTCTTTATTTTAGCAACACGAAGTATGTTCTCGGAATTTATCTTTGGACAAATGTGCAAAATACAACATAGACGATGCTTTATCTGCACCAAGAACTTCATTTCAAGGGGAAAGCAAAAATTCTTGAGCTATAAATTTTTAATTTAAAAACACAAAAATACTAGTATACATATGAGTTTAGAATTATCTATATCAATGCAGGCTACAGAATTTAGCTAAGTTTACATGTAATAAAAATATAGAAGAAGAACAGAAAGGAGCAATGTGAATTGAGAAGTCAAGGCTTCATCCAAGGGTGTTTCATAAACTGCTTTGGGAAGATGCAGGGGGAAAAATACATTTAAATTAATATTCTAAAAATGTTATTTTAATAGGTCATTATAAATTATTTTCCTCTATACTCACAATCTTATATTTGTATTGATCAGAAAGTTTTGAGTGATGTTTTCATTGAGAGAATAGTTGTTACTTATATTCATTGCCAATTTATAGTTAGGCATGCTCAGAACAGAATTTTTCTTCAAATATTCCCTAAATAAAAGACATGTTTTCTGCAAGATTATTTTCTTTAAGATTCTACATTTAATTTTAAAAGCCAACTTTAAACGGGGTAATATGATACAACAGAATCAATTTGGCATCCTGCCTAATAATTTTTTCCAAAAGAATATCTATCCACTAGTAAACTAATTCTGGTTTTCACTGTGTGCCTGTTGAGAAAAGCTGGTTGTAACATATTCTTTCAATTAGAAAAAAAATCTCCTGAGTCCCACATCTAATTTCACATTTTTGTTAACAAAGCCATTTTCTGATAGGTTTATTTTTCCTATGTACATATTATGCTTGTGTCCTGAAAAAGAGTAGGTTATATTCTTTGGGCTAGTTGTTTAGCATAGTCTTGGCTAATATTATTTTCACAATATTCAGAATAACTGACTTCTATTTTAGACCTGAGAAATTAAGACATAAATAATTCTATCTTAATTACATATATGGGATCATGATAACAGTAAACTATCTTTTCTAATAAGTAATACTTTATGCAACACATTTCACTTAACTTTAATAAAACACTAGAAAGTTAAAATTGCTGCAAATCACTTTTTCAGATGTGAAAATTGATTTTGAAAAAGGTAAAGTATTTTGCCCAGTGTCACCAAGTTTACATTTCTAGGAATAAAGCAGCATTTCTTCTTCCATTTGAAATGAGGTTTAGGATTGTGCATAACAAACCAAGACTAGTTAGAGTGCTTTAGTTTTTTTTCATCTGGAGATACAACCAAACTTACTGTAAACAAGTATTCTATGTTGATGAATATTTCAAGTTGAAGTATATAAGAGCAGAGGAGACTACACATGAGGAAAGCAATGATTCTTATGGATAACGCACAACTGACTTCAAGCACATATTCCTGATTCATATGCTTGAAAAATGCAGTGATGCGACTGTTGCAGAATAGGAACATATTTAATATAACATCCAAGAAACAAAAAAAATAACGCACAAGAAGTAAACCACTTAGTCTTATTTGGCTACTCCAGTCTTGCCATTTAGAGTTAAGAAACTCATTGTTTCTTGGAGCTTGTATACACACATGGAAATGGAATGAGTGCGGGGAAGAGAAAAGGGAATGTCCATAAATATCAGCCAAGGGACGCGGAGCGGAATGTGAGAGCAGTCAGAGTGCACCAGTCACGTGATCCCTCTGGGAGTCCAGCCCCAGAGCTGATGCTCAAAGCTATGTGCAGGTCACGAAGGTTGACTGAAGGATCAGGGACTGAAGGTGTATGGTGCAATCTGGTTTTAGACTATGCATGCTCATGAATGCTATAGTTTCAAAAGTAGGAATGTGACTACATTCAACAAGTGGTGACTTATCAAATGCAAGTAAAAGTTTCAACATGATTTTGTTTCAACATTTAATGACATTGCCATTAAAAAAGTAAGTGTTGAACATGTACTGGGCATAAGATATTTAAAAGAGAATGAAATATCCCACTGCTTTTTATAACAGAAACATAAGAACATAAATAATAACAGTTGAAGGTTGAATTTTATAAAGAAAAAAAAATGAAAGTAAATAAATGTCAACGGGATTAAAGGAAAGTCTTCCAGGAACTGTTTTCAGTGAAGATCTTCACGTCAAACATCAATTGGTTTTAGCAGCAAATGCTTTAAATGTACTTCTGTTCTGAACAATCATGAGGAAACCAGTGAGAAGTGAATTGGCAGGTGAGAGATATTCTATCACAGTCCCTTGCACTCTCTAGTTCTTTCAAATAATTTTTTTTCAAAAAGGTAATACAAATGCAGATGAAGAAAATAAAAGTGCTACGTTAAGATCCAAGTTGGTCAAGTTAGTTATTTAAATTCCTAAGAGAAAGAGAAAGTTAAAAGGGGAGATCAGAGAGATGGGTTATAGAACTGACTGGGTCCACCATTACTAACTTTGAAAATGCAAAACATAGGGAATTAGCAAGGTATTTATAAAAAAAAATCTGTCCAAAGCCCCCTGAAAAAAAAAGAGTTTATTGGAAATGGATAAGGAAACCCAGTTCCTGAGCCTCTGAACAAGTATTATATGTCTGCCACTGTGTGTAATCCTAAATATTCTGATGTTAATTATAGCCAGCAATATTTATACTATTATCAATTCCTCAAATATCTGCATTACTCTATTCCTTTAGCTCTTCAATCTCTTCCTATTGAACCTAGCGCAGGTAGAGTGACACTTGAAGCATTATGTATATCACATTTCTGTTTTGAAAGTGGGTACTTTGATGAAGACTTTGGAGTGTTCTTGGAGTCAGCATTAGGAGAAGGAAAGAAATAATTCATCAAAGAGAAGACAAAGTGTGACACAATCCTTTGCTCAAGCAATGAGGGTCTGTAACTGTGATGAGTTTCATGGTTGTCATGCAGTAATGAGATTGAGCTTCCACATTAATCAATTTTTTTGGAATCAGACTGTCCGTGAAAGAGTGAGCAGTTGAAGGTCATTTTCAGTCAGCACTCTCAGCAGCTGGGAAAAAATAATACTCTCATTTCCTGAAGAGAGTTATCATTTGCAAATCACGGTGTCCATTCATGTAGGATAAATTTTATATAGAATGGAACCCCAAAAATAGCATTAGAACAATTAGCTTTTCTGGATCTGTAAAATAAGACCATGGGAGGGCATGTGGTCCTGTTTTAAACCCCCGACGTCCAGCTTGCAATGCTTGGTTTGACAGTCCACTACATTCCTGTCTGCAGCATCTTATTTATGCACACCCTGGGAAGAAGCAGTGAGCTGACATCACCGGGTCTTTGACACTTCCATGCATGACACAGGCTGAGTCCCAGCTCTGGTTTGTTAGGAATGAGCAAGCGGATAGGAGCCCTCTTGCCTCCCTGTCACTGTGGTTTTCAATAGAAATAAACATGCAAAACATAACAACACCAGATCTCACCAGATTTCAATGTCACACTGTGCTCTCCCACTCCTTGAGTTTTCGCTTATTGTTACATAATTACAAGACAAAATATTAACAAGATTGGAGACTACATATAACTTTCACCAAATTGAATCACCAATGTTATATTCAAAAGCAAGCTACTTAATAAAAATTATTCAAAACTTATCTCAGGTATAAAATACAACCCAATTTAAAACAGTTTGTCAAGGGGACGATTTAAGTTTCTGAAAACAAAACAAAAACCAGAACAACAAGCTAGCAGCTCTCAAGGACTCAGTTGGCACGGCAGCCAATCATTTACTCTCGGGAAAACACATCCTGTTACACAGGGGTGTACCAAAAACCCCAAAGTACGTAGGAAAAACATGCTATCTTTTGCGGTTTCCTCCTTGCTTCCTTACTCATGCTTGACTGAAACTGAATTTGCAGCCTTTTAATTATCCTGCAGGTTCAATTCAGCCAGTGATAAGTAGATATTTAATTCGCTGTCAGCTTTAACTAACGTTAACCATGACAGAGGGACTCAGCGTTATCTTTAGCAGCACGGCTGAGCCAGAGGAGCTGCTATCTGGAGGAATGGTGCCTTCTTGTGCTGGAATAATGTACAGGTGAACCCTTGATATTTCAATTTTGGCAAGCATGATTCTAGAATGTTCTATCTCAGTCTGCTACTTGGGGAGGAATGTCATGTTATCCATTCAGTAAGTGCCGCATTATTCTCCTTTTGCAAGGCCTTGGTAATCACATGAAATGGTTTGTACTAGTCAGATACTAAGAGGATGGATGGGGACTGCGGATTTTGGATCTATTTTTAAGGTGTCAGGATCTATAAAATAGCTGTTGGCTATTGCTATAAGAAATATGAGGAAGATTTTGAAACGTCGAATACTGAGGAGCATCTTAGAAATTCAATTGTTCAGAAATTACCATTTCCAAATCTCACACAACAGGATAATTTATTACTACTCATAGCAGAAAAAAACTTGAAAGTTAACATCCACAAAACAAAATTAGCTTATTTTAAAAAACAGACTTTTAGCAGAGAAAATGTAATTTGATGCTGAGTGGATACTTGTTATTTATAGTTTGAAGCCCATGGAAATGCACAATTCTTCCAGCATAAAATTACAAGATGAAAGATTCTAAAACAAAATTTTAAATTAATTATACTTTTCACTTTTACACCTTTCTTCATCTAATTTTTATTAACTTCATTTATCAAAATATGTCCTATATACTCTACCTGAACATATTTAAGTACTGGAACAGCAAACACTAAGCTTGGTTACCAAGAAAATTTGTCATGTTTCTGAAGTTGCTACAGTCTCAAAACTGAATTAATTTATTCCTATTAACCATTATACAGGTCTGTGTACAAGGCTTTCCCCTTCACCTCTCATTCTTCCTTCCCCACTTGCCCCTGTATTTTATGATAACACAGCCCTTCGGCTGCCATCATGCCTGAAACTGGCTTTTTGAGTGTGGCTTTTTCTCAGCTGGTTTACTGGTAACACAAATCATTTTGGAGAGACCCTATTTGATTCTCTGACATCTCAATATTTGCATAACATTCTTCAAATGTTTGCTTTCTCTTCTCTGCTATTTCAGTATTTGTATGATATTCTTCAAATGTTTGTTTCGTTTTTCCTTCTTTGTTTTCATGTCCAATGTCTCACTACTTTTGCCCCTCCAGTCTATTATATATTTATTGCATTCCTCATTGGTTAGCATTTCACTTACATCGTCCTAATGTTCCCTATTAAGGAAAACACATGTAGATTAAGCTATGAAAGGCTTTTATAAATTGGCAGAAACTGACATGATTCAGACAGTGAGAAATAATACATTTTAATACACAAAATATTTCAATTACAATCTGAATGCATGTGATATGCTTTGTGGAGATTCTTATCTATAATTTAAACTGCACGTGTGTGTGTGTGTGTGTGTGTGTGTGTGCCATACTGTCTTAAAAACACAGCTGTTCACTGTGCAAAATGTCATCGTCAAAAGGATATGGAGATGAGACTGGATAAGCTAGAAGATGCTCCAACAAGTGTCAGATTGTATATTTCACTGAATGACCACAGAGAATATTTTTATTTGACTATACTCTATTGTAGGAATACAGCTCTTGTTGATTTTTTGGGGGGGGTACTTTAGTTGTTCACTTTGTTTTTTTTATTAATTATTTTGCATTATGTGACAGTTTCATAGGCTCTGGGAATCCCCCCACCCCTCCCTCTCCCCTCCCCTCCCCCCTGGTGGATTCCTCCACCTTGATGCAGTATTACAGTTCAAATTCAATCAAGATTCTTTCCTTGCAAACGTATACCAAGCATAGAGTCCAGCTACTTATTGTCCAGATGGGTTGAACAGTTTCTTGGGGAGAGCTCTTGTTGATTTTTACCAAATTAAAGACAAGAAGTCACCTGGCTATGAAACATAGGTCCAAGTATACAGCATGTCACTGTGGAAGTATGAAAAAAATCTCTCAAATTTAAGTTATACAAGCTCTTCTTCAGGGACTTTATATTATTCTAAAGGAATCAGTCATTTCATCATTCAGCGATGAACCTGATCAAATAGAAATTTACTAACAACAGTGAGATTTGATTATTATTTACAGCCTGTGTACATACTCCTGGGGAATGGTGGGAATTTTTTCTGCTTGTTATTTGTTGGAAGATTTACCCAACAGATTGTTAAGCCTGTGACTGTGAAGTGCAATGAAAGTATATCACTCTAAACACTAAAAGAAGAAGCATACAGGTGGGGGTCATGTAAGAGAAGGGTGGCAAGTGTCACTATGCTCCCAATGTGTATTGTGTATTGAAAGTCCTTGACTTTATATAAACAAAACAAGCTTACAGAAGGAAAAATATCCATGCTACCAACATAGATGGTAAAATGCTGATATATTCTTCCAAGTATTTATATACATTTCACCAAGAAGACAAAACCTACAGTCATTCTAAAGTAGATGTTGTGCAAACGGAGCAGAAGAGATCTCTTACATGCAACAAAGATAATTAAGTCTCTTATTTTGATTTCCATTTGTCTTTACAAATAGAGCTATCAGCAAACCAGGTCAGAGGTAGCATAGTGTATTGGGAATAACATGAAATTTTCCAGGACCGCATTTGTTATATAGGAGCTTTTACTCTGGAAGAAGCATTAAATCTCGGTGGAGTTCAGGTTTTCATCTATAAAGTGAGCAAGTTGCCCTGAACATTATCTGAGGCCATTTTTTGGATTTATTGCTCTATTTCAAAATAACGAAAAAATTGAGAGTTCAGCAAGGGTGGCAAATGTTGTTATTTTTCATCTCTACACTTGTTTGAACTTTAATTGCTCTGATCTCTCTAACATGCGATCAATGACCTTCATTGAACATCTATAGACTTCTAAATCACAAGGAAATGGAAATCACTGCATCTCTATCATATGATTAACACACATATTTACAATTTTAAAAACAATTCTGTCTCATAATATGAAAAACTCTACAACAATGAACAAAAATGAGTATTTTTTATTGATGTATAAGTAGTTGGGACTAAAACTAAACTAGTGACCTTGCATTGACTGTAATTTGCATTGATTCGTGTAGATTTATACTTGTTACTTCCTCTAGTCGAAGACTATAGGGAAGGGCTCTGCAGGCTGGCACTGTGGCACAGGTTAAATCTTCACCTAAGATGCTGGCATCCAATATGTGTACTTGTTCTAATACCAGCTGCTCCACTATTTTACATTTCTCTGCCCATCCCTCTCTTCAGCATATTGTTTACATTCTAATCATGCCATATTTCTGTAATCACTATAATTTGATCAAACATTTCTGTTATCATTTCATCAACTATTTCCCTTAGAACTCAGCTTTTTTGGGGCCTGACACCGTGTTCTAGCGGCTAAAGTCCTCGCCTTAAATGCCCCGGGATCCCATATGGGCTCCGGTTCTAATCCCGGCAGCTTCACTTCCCATCCAGCTCCCTGCTTGTGGCCTGGGAAAGCAGTTGAGGACGGTCCAAAGCTTTGGGACCCTGCACCCGCGTGGGAGACCTGGAAGAAGTTCCTGGCCCCTGGCTTTCGATCGGCACAGCACCAGCCGTTGCGGCTCACTTGGGAAGTGAATCATCAGAAGATCTTCCCCTCTGTCTCTCCTCCTCTCTGTATATCTGACTTTGTAATAAAAAATAAATAAATCTTTAAAAAAATAAAAAGAACTCAGCTTTTTATCCTTTCTGTGCCTATAGAGACAATACTTACCCAACTTTCCTTCTTGGGCCCATATTAATAGCAGTCATAGTGAGCTCCACAGGCTACAAATTTTTTTTCCTCCTAAACATGCATATTAACGCTGTGCTTTTTATAAACACAGCACATTTGTGTATTTTGTTGTTGAATACACCTTCCTGATCCATCGGTTAGTGGCAACCCTGCAGATCTGTTATTGCTTCAATGTAAGGAATTATTGATTTTATGACTTCTACCCTGAGAATCTAGTTTGCTCTTCCAAATAGGTAAGATGTAAAGATAACACATCTTTTTTCAGCATCTTTTCTTGCTCTAAATCAATTTTCTGTGTTATTTGAAAGCATTGTTCCTACAACGAAGTTGGAATTGCACTGCTCACATGTTTCTACCTTCATTGAAACAGGACTTTTCCTAATTTCACCTTACTTCACAAGAGAAAGGTGATGAAATAACCAGTCCAACTGGTAGAAATGAGGTGGGGACTTAACAGTCAAAATGTTTAAAAGGGAATATTCTGGCATTCCATTTCTCTTTTTATTGTTTCATGACACAGTTTGATAGGCACCATATTTAATCGTAATTTTTCTAAGATAACTGTGTATGTTTGGGTGAAGTTACATCAGACACAAATGGGAGTACTGACAGGAGTAATGATTCTCTAGGATGGTGACTGGGCGACCATCAGGCTGAAGTAATTCTTACACAAATAACTCATTAGAAAATAAAAATCTAGCTGAAAAACTAGAGGACTTCCGAAAAACTGAAGATTTCTTATTAGCACAAGAGTAATAGGATAGTTAATAACTTTACCCAGTATGTTTTCTAAAAACAAAATACAATTACAATATTTTGATACTGAAAAAAGCACAGAACAGGGAGAAGACTGTTTCTGTTACTTTTCTAAAGATGCTATAAACATAATTATGTTTTTGGTCAATTTTTATTATTTTTAAAAAATAAAGTTACAAAAAGTTTGGTAGACTTTTTATTATTCAATTTCTTTTCTTAGTAAGGAACATCTGCTTTTGACTTACTAATACTTGGCTTAGAAATAAATAAGCCATCTTTATTGTGAAAGTAATTACAAATTTATGTGTTAGTAATGAGAGAACATGACACATGGGAAAGATAGGTAATTAAGACACTTTGCTGGAAGATAGAAGAGTCCAAATCCACAGATACTACAAGGAAGTGGTAAGATACTAATAATCATATGCCATTAGTAGGAAATTATTTCTTCTAATTTTGGTATTAACTTAACACTGAAATCTTTAACCAGAGAATTCTTATTTTATACATAACATGAATTTTACTAAAGTCACTGTCTCAGTTCTAATTCCAAAGCAGTCAGGAAGATTTTTAATACATGAAAATTACTAATTCAGGATTACAAGTACATATTAATAAAATGACATATACTATAACTTTTCGTTGAAAAGGTTTTAGAAAAAGAAAAATAAACTAGTTATTAAAATTAAGATTATGAACTTGAAGTTACCATTTCCACTTACAAATAATTAGTCATTATTTTTCTTTTATCAGAAATAAGAATAAATTGCAATTTAAGGATACTGAATTTTTACAACATAATTTGTCACTACATCCTCAAAAGGAAGTTACTTTTAGCAAGAAGAAAATAAGGCCAGTAAATGTATGCTATCAATTATCAGCCAGCATCTTTTTCCCATTGTTGTAATGTTACCAGATTACACATGGTTCTGGTCCAATGAGTTTAACCGGAAACTTAGCGTGGGGATAGCATCAACCATGAAAGCTGCTAGAAGCTTGTCTTGGGAGGGGACACAGTGACAACCCGAGGCCAGTCCCATCATTATTCTGTAGGACAAAGCTTAACAGGCACTTACATATTGTTGCTAGGGTATAAAGAAAATCTGATATTGCCATTTGTTGGACGATAATATTTGTATGATATCAGATACTAGCCTGGCTGTTTAGGGATTTCTTTGGCAATCTCAGGCATGATCAATTTGATTTATGAAAACATTTTAAAAATGAATGTTACTTAGTGATTTCATAAAATGAAAATAATAAAATTTCTGCTATGATTTTTTAAATAATTATTCTTCACATTATTTTTTTTTTCTCCTGGACTGTGATTGCAGTAGTAGAAACATATCTTAGTTTCTCTTGTCGCTTTTAATTCTTAACAAATTCATTCCTAGACAAAAGTAATCTGATCCTATCAATGCTAGCCATTGATTTATTATGCAATTTAAACTGCTTTACTCTCTAGTTTACTTGTGCTTCGCTGTAAATCTTTAAGAAGGAAGGAGATTAGAGTGTGACTCTTATCTGCTTGTCCTTTGCCATTGCCTGACATATTCGCAATGCTCTTTTAGATTCCTCAGGGGTCAAAGTTAAGAAAACTGAAAATCCTTCTCACAGACTTGAGATCTAAGTTTTTTTTTTCTTTTTTGAGCTGCATGAATTTCATATCTCTCACTTCAGGTTCCAGTGGGCATAAAGTTTTGATAACACCTTATCAACTTCATTTGTAGTCCTCAATAACAGCTCTTCTCTTCAAGTTCAAGAAGTTTCACAGCAGCACAGTGCTGGCTTTGCTGCATCCCAGTGAGAAGAGCTCAAGGCTAGCTCTAAGGAAAATCCAAATCCAGCACATGGGTAGGCTGCATGCCATCAGGACAGTGCCTGATAGAAACAGTGGAGGCCAATTCTAACTCCATAAAAACAATAGTTTCTGTTCTTTCAACAAGGCTAACAGAGCAGTGGAAGAGTGATTTTGGCCATTTGGGGAGTGAACCAGTGGATGGAAGATTAGTACTCTTTCCCTTGTTTTCTCTGTCTCTCTCTCTCTCTCTCTCTTTAACTCTGTCCTTCAAATAAATGTATAAATAATAATTCTAGGTCAAATATAATGGAAATGACTGTCCGGAGCTACAAGATACCAGGAATGTATGAATAGAAGATGTTTGGGTCACAGAAGTTTCTTTATCCTAGGGTTCTTCTCCCAAATAGTTTTTGGTATAGCAGTAAAATGAAGGAAAGAGAAACACACATCATTAGAAATCCTTTTTGATATTTAACTTTCTCCCTTTGCAATGTATATTTGTCTGACGTAGTTATGATTCTATCGGTGGCATATATAGGACCAAACTCATTTTAAACAGAAAGTATGGGGGAATGAGAGAGAGAAATAGAGAGACTAGATATCTCCCATCGAACAGTTTACTCACCAACTGTCTGCAACAGGGAGGGTTGGGGGCAAAGCAGGATTGCACAAACTAACTTAAGGTTTCCCACCAGAGTAAGACGGACTCCTGTACTTGATATATACCGCCACTCATTAGCAAGAAACTGACTTGGAAGTATGCATCTATGACTCAAATCAGGCTCAGGTATGGGATGCAGAGCTCTAGTACTGTGCCAAACACCTACCATCTTGTTTAAGCTTCTTAACATATTACATCATTTTTTTCTCACTGAGGTTAAGTAATTCACAAATCTTCTCAATAGTTTTCAAGAGATGCTGAACAAAATGTTTCCAAATTTTCTTATGATGCTCAGCAAGTAGTTTTGCAAAACATGTGTTCCATCGTTGTTTCGCTGGCCTTTATTGGGAAGATGCACTCTTGATTCCTTCCTGGAATCTCTTTGATATTCATGATTCCACGGGGGAATTCCTTCTGCCACAGTGCATCCCTCCTTCTTTCTGCTTGATGATACGGGTTACAGTGCCAAATGTGTTACTCATACACTGCCCTGTGCAACACAAATCCCGTGCCAATAACAGGCAATAACGCTCTTTTATTTCAATGCATGACAACTGGCTAGTTCAGCATAGGTCATTTTCTCAGTGAAGTGAAACGTTAGCCTTATTCTGATATTGGAAAATGAAAACAGTGTTTGACAAATATATTTTAACAAAGCTCTATTTATATGATTAATTAGTAAAATCCGTAATACATCGCAAATGTGCATAATGTACTTATTTTCCATACAATAGTCATTTCAAAGTAAGTCAGGGGGCAGGACTTTGATTTAGGGGTTTAGATGCTATGGGGGCATCTACATTCTGTTACTAGAGTGTCCAGGCTTGAGATCTGACTCCACCTCTGGTTCTAGCTCCATGCTCATGTATACCTTGGCAGACAATAGTCAATAACTTGGATATTTACATCCTTACCACCCACATTGGAGAATGAATTCTCACCTTTTGTCTTCAGCTTGACTCAGCTCTAAATGCTGCAGGGATGTGAGTAGTGAACAAGTGAATGGGAGATCTCTGCCTTTGAATTCAATAAATTAAGCTGTTGCTTGCAAGGTCAGCAACACTTAGATGAGCACAGTTTGAGCTCTGGTTGCTTTCTTTATGATCTATTCCCTTGGGAAAGCAATAGAACACAATATAAGTACCTGTGCTCCTGCCCAAAATATCTAGTCGGATTTCTGGCTATCTGCTTCAAACTGGGCCCAGCATATGCCACTGAGGCCATTTGAGGAGTAAACCAACAAAAGAAAGCTCACTTTTCATCGGTCTGCCAATCTGCCTCTCTGTCAGCTTGCATTTAAAATAAGTAAACAAATTTTTTAAAAGGAATTTTTTTTAATGGGAAAAGTATGGCCAAGTATCAGGAATCATAATTTTTTATCATTTATCCTTATATCCATAATTCGACTTCCCTGATTCCTTTCAATCATTAATAATGTAAGCTTTCATTGTGATTTCTATTTTTCACAAAATCTGGATTCCATTTGTAAATACTGATTGATTTTTTTTATCACATTACACAGATAAAAAGAGCCTACATCGATTCATCCTATAGCTTGGATTTTGTCATTATTTTTAACGAAATAAAGAATGTATCCATATCTTAATCAAATTATTTCACTATGATTCACTGGCTTAAGCTATAAATACAAAGACAAATTATAAAATAAAGCAATTAGATAGTCATCACAAATTAATCACTCTAAGTGGTTTCATATATTTTCCACATAAACTAAGTGGTAAAAAGCAATACTACAGATCTTTCCAAGGGAGGGACAAGACAAGGAAGGGGAACAAATTGGAGAGAACCATCAGGGTTTCAAAGGGAGGAAAACAGGACAAAATGAGGCTATTATTTTTCCTTCAGCGTCTATAACTTTCCATAGAAGAGCTTCATCTTAAACATAAATAGCCAAGAATGTCACTTGACAAAAAGTTTCAAAGATATGATGGAACTGAGCAGTTCTTTTCTGTTTCCACATTAGCTTAAATTGTAGGTTGGTCTTCACAATTGAAGCCTGTCAGATAAAGCCGCCTGAGAGATTTTAGCTTCAATTCATATACTTTAATCTATGTCAAATCAGACATGAAGATAAATATATAACATGTTTAAAGCTGACTTATAAAATATTACCAGCTGTTTGATTTCTGATACAGTTAGTGATGACATGCAGCATCTGTGTTTTATTCAGGAAAAAATGGTGCTATTAATATTTTTCAGAGTTAATAGATTACATGCTGGTTGGATCACTTGAGAATCCTTCAGAACAACCATTAAGTTTGGTTATCTTGTTTTTTTTAATAGCTGAGTAGTATTCCATGGAGTAGATGAACCATAGCTTTCTTATCCAATCCTCTGTTGATGGGCATTTTGGCTGCTTCCATGTTTTTGCAATTACTGATTGTGCTGCTATGAACATAGAAGTGCATGTTGGTTTCTCATAAAACAGGTGTTCTGGATATATTCCTAGGAGTGCTATTGCTGGATCATACGGTATGTTGATTTTGAGTTGTTTGAATGTTCTCCATACTGATTTCCATAGAGGCTGTACCAGCCTGCAGCCCCACCAGCAGTGGAGTAGGGTTCCCTTTTCCCCCGCAAGCTCACCAACAAGTGTTGTTGGTGCTTTTATTCATGTGGGCCAGTCTTACTGGTGTTAGGTAAACAAAATGCAGTTCTTTGTGGCCAAATGGGCCAAACTGGAAACCATAATGCTAAGGGAAATGAGCCAGTCCCAAAAGGTTAAATACCACATGTTTGCCTTAATTTAAGATGATATGATGTTATATAGAACATGTTACGTTATGTATATTATATGCTGTGTATAAACTAAAATTGAAATGTCAATGAGGTGGTCACAGAAGGTGGTTAAGAACTCGCATTTACTTTTAACATATTGGTTACTCATTACTATGTCAATTAATTCCATAATGATGTAAATTTTTGCTGATGGTATGTTGGAGCTTTTAATTGACTGGAATGATACTCTGCTGGCTCTGTCTTCAGACCAGAGAGGGTATACCTAAGAAGCCGTTGAACTTGACTGGACAATAAGATGCTGGACACTATGTTTGGTATTTGCTTGCAATGGGGGAATCTCAACTGAACTTGAACTGTGTTTATGCAACAAGGTGGAGGAATCCACCATAGTGGGAGGGTTTGGGGAGGGGTGGGGAGAATCCAAGTACCTATGAAACTGTGTCACATAATACAATGTAATTAATGAATTAAAAATAATAAATAAATTTTTAAAAAAGTTTGGTTATCAATCATTAAGGAAAAAAAGCTTACAGCAGTGCACTGAAATTAACATTGATGGGTCAAATATCAATAGGAATTTTGAGATTACTGCTATCTGTTTTTAACTTTGTGATACAAAGAGAATGATGACAAGCAATCAGCAAACATGCATCTACATCACCCTATATAGTCTCAATTACCAGTCCAGTGGAAATTGAAATCATAACAGTGAAGATATTCTGGTTAAATATCTTCCATTATTTAATTCAATATTGCTGTTATATGGGACATTATATAACAGCAAGTTAAGCCACTATCCCACGTCAACATTCCGGTTTAAGTCTAGTTGTTTTTGCTTTTCTTTTTGTTTTTGAGCTAGCTTCCAGCAAGGTCTCCTGCAAAGGCAGTAGAAGAATGCCAAACACTTGGGATCCTGTTACCCACATAACGTAACCCAGATGGAGTTTGGGATGTCTCCCCACCACCCCCCCGACTCTCTCCCTCTCTCTGTTTCGTTCTGCCTCTATCCCTCTCTCTCTCTCTGCCTCCTTCTCTTTGCTTCTCCTCCACTCTCCCTCTCGCTCCCCCCTCTCTCCATCTCTCTCTCTGTCTCTATGTGTGTTTGTGTACACTTGCCTCTCCCTCTGTTTCTCTCTCTCCCTTGTCCTTTCACACTGTCTTTCAAATAAGTAAACAAATCATTTTCATAAAGAGCTACCATATTTAAGCACAGTTAGAAAACACTGAATTCAAGCTCTGAATAGTTTTGAGAACTCAATTCCATTTTTATTACTCTACTCAGGCAATCATAGCAACAAATCCTTTTTTTCCCTGCTTTCTTATATACATAAAGCTGAAAATAACTCAAACTTATGAAATGTGAAGAATTGGCAATATGATGTATAATATTGGCTTCTGCAGACAGAAAGTTTCATAATTCTGACACCATACACTTTTCATAGTTTTATAGGAATGTGAAAATATGTAAAAGTATCTAGTGTAATAAAAATCTATAAGCCAATTTTTGAAAGTTTTTAACTACATATATTAGCACATGTACATAATCGTACATAATATTGGCTGCCATATGATGTTTCAAAAGTAAAAACAACAAATTGTGATTTCTACTAGCGGTGGCCAAAAGCATTTCAAGGTTACAACATCTGCAAAAAACTTGGATCAGACAAAGCACGGTGAGAGTCTGGAATGTGAAAGAAGCCACAGAGACAGGAACGAATTTTGAATCTTGTTATGTAAAGAGATAAGATTTACAAATTTAATGTTAGTATGTTTCCTAAATATGAAAGCCAAGCTTATCAAAAACAAGAAAATCTGAGAAAATTATACATCCATTAGTAGCCTAAAAAAAAACATGAGGACTTAATGAAAATTTCTCTTCTCTAGGATACTATCCTAGAAAAAAATGTTAGGCACAAAAGCAAGAACAGTTGGGCTGGTTTTGTGGAGCAGTGGGTTAAAGTGCAACCTGTGGTGTTGGCATCCTAGAAGAGCATCAGTTCCAGCTCTGACCGCACTTTTCAACTAGTTCCTTGCTAATGTGCCTGAAAATGCAGCAAAGGATGGCTAAAGTGCTTGAATCCCTGCCACCTGCTAGGGAGATCCAGATGTGCTTGTCTACTGCCTTAGCTCGCCCAGGCCCTGACTGTTGTGAGCACTGGGAAGTGAAGCAGTTAATGGAAGCATTCTCATTCTCTCTCTCTTCCTCTCTCAAATGCACGCTTTAAGAAAAGATTAAAAAGAACATGAACAAAAAAATCACCATAGATACTATCTTGTATCAATACCAGTTCAAGGACTGTAAGAATTATTCTGTACTAAGGTAAGATTTTGATAACAGGAAGAAAAGTGCGGGAGATCATGGGGGCAACCTTTTCTATCTTTATAACATTTCAGTAAGTACATTTTCAGATCGGGCTCACTACATACTGAATGTTCTTCCCATGCAGAACAGGCGCAGTGCCTGCCTATGCCCCAGTAACAGGCATGGGTTTCTTGCCACACCATGAAGCTATTCAGTCAAGACCATCACACCCTGCTGAGAGACTTGCAGTTCAAGTTGACCTCTGCATTACTCCTGCTTTGTTTATTGTGTTTCAGCCTAAAACCCAAACTCGACCCTTTGTGGAACAGGTACTCTGCACAGTGCTGCGGGTTTATGAGTTTGCAGTCAACCAGTGGCCTTCTCAATTCTCTAACATCTCCAGACTCTTTTTCAGTCATCTCCTTAACCCTAAATTAGCACTCCTAATCAACAGTGGAGTTTGACAAGATAATCAAAACATCAAAATAGTGTCCCAAATCTGAGAACTTGATCTGTCTCACTCCCCCTATCTGAAAACTACTTCCTTTGTCTCAACTTCCCAAGCTAGGTCTCTCTGCTTATCTTTGTCTTCTCTAACATTTGCTTGCTAACCAGGGTTCTTCACTTCTCATTCCATTCTTGGCTGTGATTAGTCTCTTGTCACTAATGAAACCTGGAAGCCTACGGTGTTTAACTGCAGCCACGTGCTGCCAACCCGGGACTGTGGGTTTTATCATCTCTTTAAGTACATGGCTTCAATTACTATTACAAGCCTTGTGCTGTCGACTCACATACATTTGGTAAAGATACTTACATTTCATAAAAATTTATCTGAAAATTATAAGTGGTTTATATAAAATAGCAAACACTGATAGGTTTGGGAGCAAAACCTACAATTTTATGTGCACTTAGGTGAGGTTGATACAGCTAGAATGTGAATGGTTAAGAGAATGCCTACAGGAACGTGACCAGTTACAAAAGCCAGCTGTAAGGATAAGGATCTGGTGCTGATGACCATAATGACAGGGACAGCCACTGATTCAATAGGAGGCATGAGAGGTGTTTGCTAAATAAGAGCTGTTCATCGACACTGGATAAGAGTACACTCTTGAAAAACCTCCCAGTCTTGTCTAAAACTGTTCAAATTGCACCTTCAGTTTTAAGAGGTAGTTTTAGTCATTTTGCCATCATAAAATAACCTAGTCATATGCTTTCTCTTCAGTCCCTGGTCCTATATCATTTATTCAAATAACTCCAAAAGGGAAGATATTTGTTCTGAAGACTTGCATTTCCTCCAGAAAATGAGAAGTTCCAGTAGATTAAACAATATGTCAAACCTTCTTTCTCTTTGTGGTCTCAACCAAGACATTGGTTCTGTGCGTTCTGCATGAGTTTTCCTGCCTGATGCCTTATTTCTCTTCTCCAATAGTTTCGCCCCATAAGTGCTTCTATCCCAACCACAACTCCCCTGTTGCCCTTTAGCAGTGCTGCTGGCCTTCTAGTTGTGGTAAGGCCTATTCCACAACTCTGCTGGGCAATCAGAGTAGAATGTGTGGCCTCTGGTACCCATGTATGCACCAGGATAGCAGGTATGTTCCAGCAGAGCCACTCTCCAGCGGGCACAGTCCAGTAGCCTCCCCTCACAATAGCTTACCCTGCCCTGGCAGCAGGCTCAAAGGGAGAATTCTTTGCCTGTCCCAGGCAATCAATTGTTTCTCCGAAATATAAATGAGTGCCAGAGACATTCTTTTCAGAAAACCGAAGTGCATTTAAAGTGAAATTACTGGCCAAAGAAAACTATGCAACACAAATAAGAATACAGGATTCCCATTTAAATACATAATTCCTAGAAAACATAATCCTTATTAACACATTTACTTTATTTGAAAATCGGTTTTACGGAAAGAATGAGAAACAGAGAGAGGGAAAGAAAGAGAGAGAGACAAAAAGAGCTGGATCTTCTTTCATCTGCAGTTTATCCCTTGGATGACCAAAATGGCCAGGGCTGGGCCAAGGACAAAGGCCAGGAGCTCCACTGGAGTGTCCCAGGTGAGTTTCAGGGGCCCAATCACTTCTGTTAACTTCTGCTGTTTTCCCAGGCCATTAGCAGGGAGCTGGATAAAAAGTGGAGCAGCCAGAATATAAACTAGTGCTCACATGCAATGGTACTATCACAGGTCACAGCTTTACCCACTGTGCCACAATGCCAGTCCTGATACGAATGATTTTTTTTAACATAAATGTGCCCTCATATGATAATTTGGTTAATACTGTTACTAAACTACCAATCATTATTTATCTGAGTTTCAACTGTAACTATGTATCTTGTATGTAATCTGGCAGCCCTACAGGCCAGTGTGCAGGAGAACTGGATACATCAATATATAGCTCTAGGTTTACTATCCACACTAGTACCAGGGCCCATATAGAAAACAAGAGTGGTTGTTCTCTTCTGGAACCCCAGTTCAGACTGTCGATGCTGAAAGATAATTGGTATGAGGCTCCAAGCTTCCTATTCACTGATCTAGCAAAGCCTAGGTTTGAAGGGAACCAATTCCGATCACCAGTGTTATTCTGCCTAACTATTCAGTCCCTGTCAGATCTCTTGAACACACTTCATCACATGCCTGGATAACAGCTGGCTTACCATTTTTCGCTTAATGAGTATTTTTTTTTCTGATGCCTAAACTTTTGTTGCTAAGCCATGGCAAATAATAAACTTCACAGTGGTTAGCTTTGTAAAATATTCACACATTTATGAATTTGTGATGCACAGAGACAGAGAGAGGCAGGGAGGGAAACCAATCTTTCATCCACTGGATCATTCACCAGATGTCTGCGGCAGCCAGGACTGAGCCAGGCAGTCTGGAATTCCGTCTGGTTCTCCTGTATGGCTGACAGGGTCCCAAGGACTTAGTTCATCACCACTGTCCTTTCCCACTAATTAGTAGGAAGTGGGATTAGAAGCAGAACAGTCAGGACTTGAACTCGCACGAGTCAGAACCAGACTTAATTCCCTGCCAAAACAGCAGTGTCTGAAGTAATTAACTTCAATACAAAAACAACCATGTGTGTAACCACAGGCCATAAACATGCAACTTCTGCATCTAGACTCTGGATGCCCGAAATCTCTTTTTTGAATGTCGTGCCAGGAACGGGCCTTCAACCCAGCAGTTAGAGTTCATCTCTGATGCCATATTACCCGAGTTCCCCATTCAGCTGTGACTTTCACTCCAGTTTCCTGCTTATGTAGGAAGCTCACTAGCAGCAGCAGGGATGGCTTATATAACTGTGTCCCAGTGTTAAGTTGGGAGACTTGGAGTGAGTTCCTGACTTCCAGCATCAGCCTGCAACAGTCACGACCACTGTATACATTAGGGAGTAAAAGTGGAGAGGAGAGCTCTTCCTAATGCACACTTACAATGAACAGCAAACAAGTCACAATGAACTTAAACCACTGTGTTAAATATATTGCTTTTATACACTCAGTCCACCAACCTAACTTGAAATGTGTTTTGTTTGTTTGTTTGTTTGTTTTTTACGAATAGAGGTCAAAGGAAATACTCCTTTTGAATCATCTGTTTGTCTCTCCTGACAAGAATTAGTGTTTTTAAGAAGTAAACTCATGCTCCAGTGCAATTGTCAGGCTGTTCTGCAGGAGATGAGCTTTTTCAGAGTCTATCAGCAGACAGAACTAGGAACAGTGAGGGGCTCCCAGGGGTGACTCTGTCCTTGATTATGCATCCCAAGAACATTACTGCACATTGTGTAGATGATAACAACACCTTACCTGCTTGATGGAAGAATGACTAAAAATGAAATACACTTAAAGTGTATTTATTAATCATTTATCTCTTACTGTGCAAGTCAAGCAGTGAAACATTATCTTTCAGAAAATTCCTTTACATTCAGTTTTGACACTTGAAATTTTAAAAAATTATAATAGGTGATTCTCTTGGACTCAGATTTATGTATCTGATATAAACACAGACACCATCTTGCCTTTCAATCTGCAGTAATCCATTGTCCTGCTCGTATTACTACCAAAGGATCACAAAACACATATATTAAAAATGATATTTTAAACACTGTGCCTCCGTGGTGACAGAATTTACACTCAGCAAAATAACATCTTTGAGTCAAATCAGGCCCACTTTTTATTGCCATGGGGGAGAATGTGGGGGAAGCGGCAACCTAACACCTGCATGAGCTAAGTGCTGGAAAACATTTAAACTCTCCCACTTCTGGCATATTTTAAACTCATATGCAATTCAGATTCACATAAATTTGTTACCTGGAAACAAACATGTCTAAGGAAAATGAATTGGTATCACATGACACTCAGTACATTTGAAGATAAATCTCAGAAAGCATTATCACACAGCAGTTGATAATGCTGGGTGGAGAAAGTACATTAGGTTACAAAATTAGCATCAGCAATTCTATTATTTAATTGCCTAGACCTTTTCAATACGGTACAAATGATTTTATTAATTGTCAGGCATTGTATCACTAAGAATGAGCACTTTCCTACAAAGACACAGATTCTTTCTTGACTTGCATGTAGTGCTGTGAAGAGAACCATCTGTCATCCCAAGTTGTGTATAAAACTTTGATCTTCTCAAAGATCTGTTGGTGGGGCAGTATGAAATATGGACACTGAGTAACAGAAACACCTCAGAAACAGATTATTAGGTTGCTTTCTTCTTTTATATTATTGGAAAATAAAATTTACCACATACATCATTTTGTTTCCAGTAGTGTTCTAAAAGTTGCAGATTATGACAAGTTAAGTGATACAGATTGGGAACTAAGATTGGTATCTTCCTAATTCTTAAGTAAACCCTCTTTTCCATGCACCAAAAGCCCATCGATGAGTGTAGTCAACATTACAAATAGATTTTTTTTTTATCAGTGACAGGTATGTGCATCTACACTTGTATGTGCGCAAGTGCGTGTGTTCATAGATACCAGCGTGCACATGGAATGTTTATTTTCTGCATTAGTGAGCTGTTATGATAATTAGGATTTAAGTCATCCTTTACCTTCATTTTATGTGCAGATTTTATTCTCAAAAACAACATTTTTTAAGATTTTAATGTTTATTTGAAAGGCAGAGAAAGAGAGAGAGAAGAGGATCTGCCATTCATAGCTCCCTCCCCAAATGCCCACAGCAGCAAGAACTGGCCCTGACTGATCCAGGAGCCAGGAACTCCTTTGGGGTCTTGTACTGAGGCAGTTGAGCCACCATCCTACAACTTTCCAGGATATACGCCAGCGGCAAGCTGAGGGGCAAACAGAGATGGGACTAAATGCCAGGAACTTGCAGATGGGATATGGACATTCCAGTGCTGGCTCAACCTCATGTGCCGTAACGTCTGCCCACAAACTGAAGGCATTCACAGTCTTTAAGCTTTTACCCTTAAAGAAATTTTAAAGGTTTCTCTCCCAAGGCATTTATACATCTATTCAATGATCTTTGAAATGAGAATGCTCAATGTTAGCTTTCAATCTGCCAATGGAAATACCATTTTGAACATCATACCTGCCTTCCTTTAACCATTCATTTGCTACATTTTACAAAACAAACAAACAAACAAACAAACACAAAAAACTAATGTTTGGAGAACATTTGACATATTACTTTAGAATTACTAAACTGTCATTTGATGTGAGAAAAAAATCTATTGTCACAGACCAAAATTTTTTAATCTAAATCTACTGGGTTTAGAAACAGTTTCTCCCCCAAATATTACTACGAAGAGAAACAAAGACTTGTCACTTTCTTGCTTTTGCCATAGCACTTCAGAAATTTGATAGAACTGTAGCGTTAGTATCCGCATAGTATAACTGGAAGTAGGAAACAACATGTACTTTACTTGCAGGTTGAAACTGATTTCTTCATGTCACTGTGGATGTTGAGTATTCGCTTAACAGCGAAAACAGAACTAGGGATCCAAGTCCAAGTCAAAGTGTCTCTTGGTTGCTGGTTTAAACTTTCTCTAGTCTCTCTCTCCCACCTGTCCCACCTAAGGGAATGTTTAGTTCTGCTTATCCAGAGCATAACAATCATACTTACTAAGCTGAGTAGATACAATGCTATTAATAAGAATATATAGCAATGCAATTTAATCCTCATTTTAATTAATGAGATGTTTTAGAGAAATTTTCATTCTTGTTAACTTAATTATGTTAAAAGATCTCTAAGGAGAGTATAATATGGGAAATTTAGTTGAAGCATGCATCAAAGGTCCCATGTGTACAATCAATAAGGTTATAAAGATAATCCAGCAGAAATTATCTTTATATTACTTTGAGTCAGTTTTAAAGAGGCCTTAAAAAAATGTGGACATGTACAACAATCCTAATCCCTGTTTACATAGTTAATTTATGTGATTTGAAAGTTTTCTCTGTGTGCATTTATTTGTTGAGTACTATATGATATATATGCTATATATTCAAATATCTGCTGCAAAGAACTAATCATGTGTAATTAACATTTGTTAACAAATACTGAGGACTCAGTTTGCCTTATGCATAAAATAGGTGGACCCCCCAAAATATTATATCCTTTCAAAGTCGGGATTTTAAGAGGCTGGTGAAGGCTAAGTAGGGATTTTAATCAAAATATCTTTATTTTCTATCATAAGAACTTTCCTATAGCATTTTAAAAATCATTTGAACTAATAATTTCACTGCTAAATAACATTTTGAAACATCAAATAGCTCAGAAAACCATCGTAAGTCACTGTATGGAAATTGGCATAATAATAACCATAATACAAAGGCAAAGCAAAGCTACATGACATACATTTGCATTGCCTAATTTTGCCTTAGTATTTAGCTTCATCAGGCTATAGTTTCAATCTGAAGGATTTACTTTCCTGTAGAGCTCCAAGAAGGATGTTTTTACTAAGCCAGTCTATCAATAGAATGTGTTAAACTGTTTATTAAACTGTTTATTTCCTATTAACTGACTATGCTTTCTGAATATGATAGCATGCTGAGACAGAAGGTTGTGCATGTGTTATTTCCTGTCTTTAAACAAGTGCTACTTTCCTGGAGGAAACGGCACAGTAAACAGAACACAGCATAATGCATTGCTAATTACAGCTGTTTCTAGTGCGGATAGAATAATCTGGAAAAATATAGATGAGTAAGGATCATTTTATTTATAGCTTAGAAAAAAAGGGGAGAATTTAATGAACAAGTCCTGAAGCAGCTGTATATAGTCTTTGTTTCTAAGTATTTTAACCTGTACATTAAAAAAATCATCCAGTAAGGGGAAGGATTGGAGGAACACTCATTTAAAGGGTACAAAATTACACTTAGCTGGGGGAAAGAAATTCTAATGATCTGTTGCCCAATAGGGTGGCTACAGATAATAATAATAATAATAATAATACATGCTATATATATTATATATAAACATAGCTAGAAGAAAGAATTTGGAATACATTTGCCATAAAGAAACTTAAGTATTTCAGAAAAGCTATGGAAAAGACAGAAAGCAGAATGTTTAACTTGACTCCAGTTAACAATTGTGCATAATAGACTATGAATTAAACTTAGCAATAAGAAGTTTCTTTAAAAACTGGAATAAATAGAATAAACCGCTGTGAAAAAGTTCTTCAAAATCTTAATCGAGAATCAAAATATTCACATGTGAAGAAATTTAAGAAAAAAATACAAACATCTAAAGTGAATCACAATGAACTAACAACTCTATCTATCTGAAACCATGATCAATCAAGGAGTTCAATAAAATCATGATCCATTTGAAAGCTTTGGGAGAGAAATAGGTGGAAATAATGGATTGACCAGTGTACATGAGGGAAAAAAATACATAAATAACTTTATCCACTGTCAATTTGAGCACAGAGATCTATCAAAAATACATTGGAAAAATTTGAAATAGTGTGTGACCCATATAATACAGAAATTGCAAAAAATTAAAGTCAGTATAATGTTCATTATTATAGTTCTAATTAAATATAATGCAACTATCTACTTGAATAGAAATTATAAAATACAAGATAACTCTTTCCATTCTGTCAAGTAATTATTTTCTCTCTGAATTTAACTTAATGAAAAATTGATTCAAAAGATATTAATAGCAATCTAAATTTCTATAAGCTTTTACATAGTCAAAAAATAAAATATATAAAAACATACAATCAAAAGCATATTGAATCCATTTTTATGCAAAAGGAAAACTGGGACCAGGCACAGTATCTTAGTGGCTAAAGTCCTTGCCTTGCATGCACTGGGATCTTACATGGCACTAACTCGTGTCCTGGTTGCTCTACTTCCCATCCAGCTCCTTACTTGTGGCCTGGGAGAACAGTCAAGGACAGCCCAAACCCTCAGGACCCTGCACCTGCATGGGAGACCCAGAAGCAGCTCCAGTGCTGCAGATCAGCTCAGCTCTGGCCGTTGCCACCACTTGGGAAGTGAATCAGTGACATGAAGATCTTTCTCTCTGTCTCTCTTTCTCTCTGTAAATCTACCTTTCTAATAACAATAAATAAATCTTAAAAAAAAAAAAAAACAAGAAAATTGGCAGTGGGGAATAAGAGGAAGAAAAATACCTAAATGCTGTTTAAACACATCCAATGTTTAGATTAATATAGTATTTTCAAAACACATTCAAAAAGTAAACTAAAAATTAAAATTCCCCAACTGAAAATAAAGCAAAATAAATAATCTAATTTTAAATGAAGTGATGATAACAAATCCAAACCTAATTACCTTGCGATACTGAATCATAATATTTTATATGGATATGGATATTTCAGAATATATAATACAAAATTAACTTACAAAAAGATCCTAAACATGATTGAGTAATCTAAATATTAAATAGGATAGATACAAACATTTTAAAATTAACTTAAGTGAATATGCATATCTGAATTCAGAATATTAAATTTTATATCATGCTGTTTGTCAAAATATGCAATATTTCAAAGATTTTAATGTAGAGTACACTATTAATGTGTTTTCAAAATTAGCTCTATATTTGTATTATAGCAAAACACAGTATATTTTTATTTGCTTATATTCATATACAGAGGAAAACATATTAGGACATTAAACGCCTGATTAATCTACAGATGTGTAGTCACAAGAGAATTCTAGTTTAAGAAGGTAACATTGTCCTGAACAAGCAAAAATGATGGGACTCCATATTGATATATGTGTACGTAAGATGGTCACATAGCATTGTTAAAAATGTAATAACTTGGAACTGAAGCACATTTTCAGAATTTATACACAATTCAGACCATATAATACAATTAATATGGCAAGTTTGTGAATATATAGAGTTGTGAATAACTGCTCCCATATGAAGTAGCACAGGGTAACAGGTGCAAATGGGATTCTGTTTGTTCTAACAGAAATAAAGGATCAATTTATCTTAATCCCCTAAATATAATTTTGATGTTTTCCTTTTGTACAAGTCCTATCTCTTTGCTCTAAAGTCCTGGTTCTTTCCCAGGCTTCTGCAATTCTCTGTGCCTTAACAGGTATTTCCCCAGGCAACCTTTGTAAAAGGGTGATATATGATATGATATATGATATGTGATATATGATATTAAAAAAAATACCACTATTGCACTGTTCATAGGGTCTGACTTTCTCTGAGGAATGGCATGGAAAAAACTGGATGTCACTAATGACATGGTTTCCGTGTCTTCTAAAAAATTTATTTTAAATTCTTATTAATATAAGCAAAATATATTTCATGTATCTCAGATACGATTCTAAGAAGACAATCATTATTCTTCCCCATTCCTCTATTCCTTCCTCATTCCTCTTCCTTCTTTTCTATTTTTTCTCCTTTACTTATTACAAGCAACTATTTTCAATTTACTTTAGAGGCACAAGCTAACACACCACAATCACAGGGCCCAATAAGCACAAGTACAAAGATCACTGACCCACAGGCAGAGATTGGGGGTTGGAAGAACCTGGAAGAGTTAATGGGAGTTGCACAGACTAGGCTGCAGTTACTGCTGGTACATAAGGGATAGGTTTGTGAGGGCTGGGTTGGGCTAGGCCATAGCAACCATCGGTTTGTGTAGGAGAAGGGGCTGGGGGCAGAGCTAATGAAGCAACTGCTTTCACCAGTGTGTGCATAAGTTGATGTGGAAGACAAATTGAATTGGTCACTGCATAAGGTAGCACACACAAGAGTCAGATCTGAGTTCACTTCAAGCAAGGACTCCCCAGCTAGACTGCTGGATTCAAACACAGCCATGAGGAAAAATCACAAGTGATGTGTGTGGTATGATCTTGTAGTGCATGTGCCCATGCAGTGCTCACAGGAGACATGCCAGCCAGCTCATCTAGGCCAGCAGAGGGTGTGAAATACCACATCAGAGGATAGAAAGAAGAATAAGTTGGACAACTCTCTTGGCCAAGCTTTGGCAGCAAGTTCTGGGTGTGTAGATGCAGTAAGGTGGACTACCTGATAGACCTTGTACAGATATTCTCAGCCCTGGAGAAACAAAAGCAACATCTCAGAACTATCAAAACCACTCATGTAGCACCCTTGGAGCGTTCTTCCCACATCAGGGTCTCAAAGGCATCATCAAGTGACTGTGCCCCAGCCCGGGTGCTGGTGTAGTTTGGCAGCAAGGAGTGGTCCCTCTCTCCACTTACGGAGATACCGGAGATAAAGAAAAACATTGTAAATATCCCACCCACTGTCCTCCATGTAAACAACATTAAAAATAAAATAAAATTCTAAAAAAAATGCAACTTAAACCTATCTTTGTGATTCCTAGAAATTTTATTTCAGCTTTGCCTAATTTATGACTGACACAAAATGCCATCTGGACTGCTTTAAAATCTGCCCTTAACAAGAAGAGAGGTTTGATGCTTTCATGGTATTCAAGTTAAATGTAACTTTAGGTCAAAATACTTTTCACTAAAGCAGTATTTAAACATTTGACTCAACATTTAATTAATGTCCTTCAAAATGTGCAGGCACTGACTATTACAGAGGTGAGCTACACTGAATAAAAATGATTATCAAAAAATGACTGACATACAGGTGGAGAGTGAATGTAACCCCAGTGGGGAGCTTGAGAGATTGTGAAAGCCTTGGCTTCATAGAGAAACTTATGTTGGGGGATGCTTCTGTTAGGAGGGAGAAAAAAAAATTCAAATAATTTATCTCTCAAATGGCCTTTTTGGAAATCCGAGTGAATTTTGAATTTTCCAGAATTAAGTCAATTCTGGAAATCTGAGCATGAGAGAATAGCACTGAATGCTATTAAGCAGAGAATAGACACATGACCTTGTAAGAAGGGAATCAGGGATCTTGGCTTATACTTCACAGCCTGACACACAACTCAATATAGGATCTTGTTGAGCACCTGCCTGGCTATACCCCTTGAAGAACTATGAGCATTTTCTCTATACATATGAGAAACTGATGAGGGATTCCATGTGGAACAGCACATTATCTACCACTTGTGTTTTGACATCCAATATTGGCTCTTGGTGTCATTTCCCAGCCAGAGTACTAGGGAAGGCAGGCGAACGCAACCCAAATGCTTGGGCCCCTAACAGCCATGTTAGACCGTGATGGAAGCCTGGCTTTGATCAAGTGTGCCATGCTCACAAGTCCCTTTCAGGGCAGGAGCAGGTGTATCATGGTCAGCACCTACATGCTCCTTGCTCCTGACTGATCTGGATACAGATTCAGGTCGGGGGAGTCTCGATGGGTGATTCCTGTTTCTAACCTGTTGCACAACCCTGGTTTTGTATAGAACCATTGCTGGGGAGAATTTCCACTCCTCTATTTCAGGACAATACTAACCTGCCAGACAAAGATCATTTATAGTGTTTGGAACTGTTTGTCAAGCACTTTTATGTGCAGATTGACAAGTGTAGTTAATGCTCACCATGCTGCCAAGAAGAACTTGGCTCATGGGGACTCTTAAGTCATCCATATTACATACTTTACTATTAAGGAGCAAGTCACAGAAAACAAGTAAAAATAAAAAGGGGTAGGCGAGAAGCATTCTCAACGTCCCCTCTCCTTCCAGCTCTTGACTACTTGATGCTGTACCTGTTCCAGGTCTCTGAGTAACTGACAAGATCTCAGCCTTCGTCTGCATGACATGACAGAGAGCATCCGACTGCCCCCTTTCCAACATGCTACTCGCAGTCCTCTGTTTCCCTGCACTGGTGATTCGCACTTGTTTTATCACTCAGATGAAATTAAAGAATGATGATAAGGACATGATGTACTGCATTTCGAGGCAATATAGTTCTCTTGTAATGATTCAGCAAATTTTACACTGTATACCTGAGATATTCCAATATTAACACTGTTGCTGGCAGGAATGCAACTACAGAGGTATAAATATTATTTAATATGATTTAGAGACTAGGAAATAACAATACTTAGGAAAATTTCAAGTACAAAATTTGGGTAATATTCTATATATCGATTTATGATGTTTTAGGACTCTATTGAATTCAAAGCACAATTGACTATAAGTTGCATTACCTATGACATCCACAAAAAAGTGGACCACAGGGTTTATGAGTCATTTAGTTTTTTGTTTATGTTTATGAGTCATTTTGTTTTTCTTAATACACTTTAGTTTTACAACTTTGTATTAAAAGAGTTACTGCATTTGCTCTAGGATCTGTTTTTTAAAAAACCAATAAATGGCTACTTAAACAGCTTTTAAAAATACACATTCACTTAAATGTAAGGGCTCATACTAATACGATTCAATGTCTCCAAAAGAATGTTTGGTCATTTAATGCGAATATATAATCCCAGGTTAGAAAAATGCACCTGAAACAAACAGTTCATTCACATTGAGTATGCATATTTTGATAGGTTTTCTTCCTCCAAACTTAAAATGAGAAAAACATTCTAAAGGTAAAATAGAAGAAAAGATAGATTACTTAGCAGAAGATCCGAACCTTTCTAACAGCAGCATTTGTCCCTTACAGTCTCTGGCAATGTTGCTAAGCATGCAGTGATCGGATATTTAGAGTTCAGCATGAAGTTAAAGCTTACCTCAGGGCTTAGTGGAACTTACGCTTAGTCAAGTTTTAACTTTCCTTGCATGGAGAGGAAGAACAGCGATTTGCTGACCTCAGTAATCTGAAGCTCCCCCATAACAACCTTTATTCAAGTTTGTTCCACTAAAAGCAGAAAATCACGCCATACTAATCTCAGTTGACCCATGCCCACTTTTACCTCAGTCTAGATACAAAAAAATCAAAAAACATTATCATTTCATTAATACACAATTGTCAGTTACAGCATGGAGTTCTTTCAAAATATTTCTAAGTGAATATATATGTACAAAATACATATGTACATATATGTATTTCACGTAGTACATTAGAAATATATTCAATTGAGGAGTTATTTTTTAAAAATCTTTGTGAAATACATTTACACTATTTTGAATACTATTTCTTGGGATAACTACTCTGTTTAATAAGACAAATTTATCATCATCCGATTTTTCCAAGAAACTATGAGAACTATTGACAAATAACGACATAAAGTATTATCGTCTTGCTGATGGAGTCAAGCACAACTAATTTATTAACTCTTATATGTTTTGTATGTGACCAGAACTATGCAGTATTTAGACATATCTTCTATCTTTAACCAAACATAAAGGCTGTTTCCAACCTTCATTTTTTCTCTCGTTACTGTCATTAACTACATGTTAACTTCATCAAAGTATTGAATTTCATGAAAACATAGCATAGAATTTCATGAAAACATAGGGCTCAGTGCAGTAGCCTAGCGGCTCAAGTCCTCACCTTCAACACTCCAGGATCCTATATGGGCACTGGTTCTACTCCTGGTGGCCCCGTTTCCCATCCAGCTCCCTGCTTGTGGCCTGGGAAAGCAATCAAGGATGGCACAAAAGCTTGGGACCCTGCACCTGCGTGGGAGACCAGGAAGAGGCTCCTGGCTTCGAATTGGCTCAGCTCCAGCAGTTGTGGCAGCTTGGGGAGTGAATTATTGGATGGAAGATCTTTCTCTCTGTCTCTCCTCCTCTCTGTATACCTGCCTTTCCAAATAAAATAAATGAATTTTTAAAAAATGTATGAAAAAATAAAAACGTTATAGATTATCTTTCTTGATGACTTTTTTGAAGTATAAATTTCAAATAGGCATCCTAACTTTATATGTAAGTTACCAACAAAATTCCAGCTTTTTTTGTTAAAATTTATACCACATAAATGTTTTTCTTTTTGAACTCAAAAATGCTATTCCTTCTTTTGGTTTCTGATCAAATTTTGGGCTAGCCTTCTAGAAGTTAATTTATGTTGTTTGTCAGAATATAATTAGGATAAAACTCAATTTTTCTGAACTCTTAAAACTTAAAGATAATTTGGAAAAATGTCTCAAAATATTAGTTGAATGAACTTTCCCCTTTTCATGAAAAGACAGTATTTCCTCATCTGTTTTTCAATAGATTGACTCATTAAAATTTATAACTTTAAATAATAAAGTTATATTAGTACATGAAATATTTCAAGCTCTCTGTGGCTCAGCTTTTTTGCAGTGATATGATAAGAAAAATAAGATTTATTTAATAAAAATATGCTAACTATGAAGTAAGATACATCTATGATGCTTTGATTGGTGACAGTCACATTACAATTGCAATCTATCAATAGTAACACAAACAGCCAAAGAGAATAGCTTGTCATAATATCACCTTCAGATTGTTCCACAGGAAACAAAGATGGAGAGCAGCAGAATCATGCCTGGGGCAAAATCAACTGTGGTAACCACGTGCTAAAGGCCAAGATCAGGAATCACACTCCTGCTAACACTCCACCAGCTTGAAGAGAGGGACGGACAAGTGTATGGCAGGGACCACACTTGACTGATAGCAAACTGTCAGTGATAACAGGAGAACCTGGGCACAGTGGAGGCTGCCATCGGGGCCAGGAAGGGACCATTACCAACAGCCTCCAAGAGTAGATGCTCATGAATTGAAGCCATTACAAATATGCCTTCACCCCAAGGCCAGGCTCTAAGCATGGTTTGGTTGAGAGGATAGATACAAAACAGCACACTGCGATCGCTCTTCTGGGACAACACACAAAACAAGGCCAGGCACAACCTAAATGATCCCCTTCGCTCGCCTGCTTGTCTGTCTACATCCTTCAATTCCACCTGAATCTCCTTGAGAAGGAAGCAGCCCACAGGAAACAGTATGAAACTTCCACTTGACTTTCCTATGGCTCCAGCTAGGCTCTCTGCAGTTCACTCAGCCCTTTGTTTCAAAACTTTGCCTGTTCTTCATTTTGGAGGCAATTATTTGCTATTTAAGGAATCCCAATGAGTTGTTTTCAGAATTGCAAATCAATGAATGCATGCTCTCATCTCATGCATGATTGTTAAATAAAATTTTTAAATTACCTAAGCGAATGAGGTTCATCTACTTCTGAAGACTTTAAAGTTTAAAACTTTATCTTACAAAAGTAGAGTGCATTTTTACTCAAAAATTGTGATATCTTTCTTCAACTCTTTAGTGGAAAAATAATCATTTTTTCTGAACAAAAATGCTACGGTTATATTTATTAAAATATTCATGTTTTACCAATTAGCATTTATAATCTTTAGAACACAAATACGTTTTCATACTATTTTAAATTCACATTTCTTAGTTCTTCATTCTGTATCACATATTTTAACTTTACAAAATAAAGATTTGCCTTCTTGGTCACATGTTAATCTTCACCATAAAACACCTTAGTATATACTATAAATTTATCATGATAAAAATACAATATGAAATTATATTATATTTCATATATAGCTACAAATACAAGTCATTTATAAAAATATAATTATAAGACAGACTTCAGCCCAATAAAATGAAAAAGATAACACGCAGAAAGAAAGAAAAGATAAAAAATTCTTCATGCAATTTACTCCCACTTTGACATTTGAGCAGGCAGTTTTGGGTTTTCTCTGAATTGATACTGACAACACAAGATAGCTTCTAGGTAAAGATGTCTTCAGATTACTGTCACAAACTCTAATCTCTTCCAAGTATTTTCTCAGCTACTAAATGGTTCTGTTACCTATGGTTTATGTCAATCTTAACAAGTTGAGCTTTCGGCTCTGTCAAATAACTCGACAGCTTTCCTATTTTCTAGGAACCAGCCGTCTAGCGATTTCATATGATGTTGTTCAATGCACGAGACACCAAGTTGCACACAATTTTGAATAAACTCACCTGAACAAAAATGTGAGAAATAGTGATGCAAAGCACAGTGTGCAGGATTGTGTCGATGCACTGAAAACATTTTAAAAACAAATGTTTTAGGTGACAGAACACTCCTTCAAATCCAACATAACTTCCCACTCATTCATGATTTGTAAGCCAGTGCCTTTCTCAATGGAGTAAAACAGTAGGACAGTTCATTAGTGATATGTGTGAGAGTAGAAGCCCGCTACTTTTTTCTCCTTTTATGAAACATTGTTTACGAATGAATAACAATCCATTTTGAGAATAAAGTCCATACTAAAGATATTTAGTAACTGAAAAAATTCATATCTATTCCTCACAGTCCCCACTTCAGGTATTCCAAAATAGATTTTCCAAGAGTAGTAGTGATAACAAAAAAAAAAGTTACCTCATGTTAAATGCCAGAACTTTTCAAATATGCTTTTTAATTTCTTGAAAAATATAATTTGAAAAATTCTTTCAAAATACAAATCTGAATTTCACCACCAAATGCAACTGCCTCAGCTACATGCTTTCTAGTAAATAAAATAAAATACATATCATAAAAGCAAAATAGAAATAATGAGACATCTTGTTAATTGAATATATATTTGTAAGCAGTTAATAAAAAGAATTACTATCACATCCGGAAATGTTGTTATTCCACAATTACTATTCATCAAAATGTTGCAATCAAACATTATTTCTCTGTACAAAACATTTACATCTACACTTATAAAATGTGCACATCAATATTAAAAATTCTTACTGCAAACAAATTACTTTGCTTTCTCATTCTAGATAATTTTTCCAAGTAGGGTTATCATACATCCAATGTGTTAACTTAAGTAATTGAGACAACAGTCTTGCTGAGTTACACTGGTAGAAACAGGACAGATATTTTAAGGTAATTTTCAGCTTCAAGTCATTCATTTTAAATTTTTGTTCAAAATGAAGCTGGCACAATGCTCTTTCGATGACTGTCTATTTATTAGCTATCTTGGAAAAGCAGCCAGAGTTATGGAAGAAAAGAGGAAATATGCAGACATAGCACTTTCACAGAGCATTTCCCCTAGATTCAAATAGGTTTTGAAATATTTAAAAACAGAACTCTCTCGGAAATCAATTGGCCCCAATTTATCTTTTTCAGATGACAGATTTAAATTAAACAGCATAGTAATCATCATGCATGAAGTGCCTATTACTGATTGATTTCAAAGACTCACATCCAACAAACCTGTTTGTTACAGAATTTGCCGTTCCGCCCATCAACAGGTGGAATATACTCATTCAACGAACTGGGGCAGTATCTGGATTTGCTTGTGCCAATGAATGGAACAGAAATGATTTGAAGATTAAATATTAGAATTCTTTTCAACTTAATCTTTCTCAGCATGTTAGAGGCCTCAGTTGAATGTTTTTAAAAATCTAGATTGTCATGCGAAGAAGGGTACAGAGAAATAAAGGCACTGGAGAGCAGAAGAATATAAACCCATAAAGTGAAAATGGGCAACGCACAGGAAAAGGACAGATCTCTATTTTAGCCATGCCAGCCTACAGGCAAATACACAAGACTGTAATGATTTTCTAGCCTCCACGGGGGCGGGGGCAAAGCCATCATCATTAAGCTTCTCCCAAAATTCTGATCCATAGGAGAAAACATAATGGCTGTTATTTAAGACACGCAGTTTTGGAGGAATTTTAGTCACTAAATTTCGGAGAACTCTGCTACCATAAAATACTGAGAAATGATGTACCAACACAGCAATTAATTCAAAGACAAATAAGAGATAGCATCCAATAATAAGGACACATTACTGGAGGTAATGATAAATTCGTATGTAATTGTAGTACTCAAAATGGTGTAAGCTGTGTATTGGTTTAAATTTAAAATGTAACAGGAACGGGGTGTTTAGCAATGGCTAGATCAGAAACATTATAGAAAAATTGTAAATATAAATTTCACTCTGCCCTCAAATATATAAACACTTATGCATTATAACAAAACATAGAAGTGAGAAGCAAATCCTAAAAGCTGAACCGAAGCACCTTAGGAAGAACCTGTGGGATATGTACTTGAAAAAATAAGCAGGAAAAATATCTTATTTCTGAAACAAATGGGGGAAAGGGAAACAAATCATTAAATCTAGAAGAGAACATTTATAACGTAAAAACAAGAAGCAATGAATTGTCTGTTTTTGCTAGGAAACATTCAAAAGATGTCAGGCATGGACATAGGGAATGATTGAGCGTCCCATAGGGGAGTGCCTCTGTCAAGCAAAGGCACTCTGTTTCACACACATGGAAGTGCAGGTGGAATTCTCAGCTCTTGGTTTCATCCTGGCCCACCAGTGACTGCTACAGAAGCTGTCAATCGAATGAGCAGTTTTTACATCTCTCTTTCTCTCCTCCTACTCTTCCCTTCTCCTTCTCACCCTCTCTACCCCAATGCCTAATAAAATATAAAAGAAAATTTAATAAACAAAAACTTCAAGGCAGTGAATGAATAAACACATTAGCTTGAGGAAAGAAAAAGATATCTGTATTTTATAAATTCTGTATAATATAAACAGTACTCACAAAAAACTAAGAGTATAAAAATAAGTTTAATACCAGCATTCTTGAGCTTAACTTTCTTAACATTACACCATTCTAATTGTGAATGCAAATCAACAGTTGGGCAATATTTCTATTGAAATATAAAATTACAAAACTTGGAACCAGTGCTGTGGCATAGTAGGTTAAAGTGGTTATGTGATGATTGCATCCCATAGTATAGTGCTGGCTGGAATTCCAGCTGCTTCATTTTTGATCCAGTTCCCCACTCATCAGTGTGTGAAAGTCATGAAAAATGACCCAATTACTTCAGGCCCTGCTGCCATCTTGGAGACCTACATAACTTCCCAATTTTTGCTTGGCTGTGCCCAGTTCAGCCCCTGTGGTCATCCTGAGAAAAAACCAGGAAATAGAACGCTTCTTGATCTCTCCCTGTTTCTGTTAGTCTACCTTCAAATAAGTAATACATCTTTATGAAAATAAAAATGTAAGACATTCATTTGAATGAGATGGAGTTATCAATACATTCTGAAGACAGTTAAAAAATAACTTTCTAAAATTATTTCATATTAAATGACTATGTAATATTTTCAACTTAAAGGGTACTGAATACAAAAATAATCATTCATTTTTCCCTTAAAGACAAACCAGTTTTGAGTAAGATATGGAAGAATGATGGCTCTAATTATCTTTTCATAAGTTAATATACTAAAAAATGAATCATTTACAAAACTGCTATGCTTCTAATACTGCACAGTTCTAGTATTTTTTGACATATAATAAATGAAGTTTGCTTTAGGAGTTGCTTATTGGAATGAATTGAAATGGAATTTTTACTCAATATAGGTTTAATTATGAAGAAGATTCTTGTTCTTGGTTGCGAAAGAAACTATCCATCATTTTGCAAATTTTATCAGTTCAATTTTATAAAGACAATCCATTTCATTCATCATAAAGTAAAACTTTAAATATAAAAAGTTTTAACAAAAATCTAAAGTGTCACATCATGAACGTAGGATATCCTAGGTCCAACCAGTGGCCTGAAAAGTATGAAATTTCTGGGATACTTTCAAGAGCAGCCTATAGAATAGGTGGTGTATATGTATTCTAGAATACAATGTTGGCATGCATTTATTTTACTTCATTTTTGTGTTTATCTTTCTTGAAATTCCTTCCCATAATTTATTTTTAAACAATCAATTTCACTGTCTAATACAGTTTCTTTCAGTATCTTACTCAAACAATCAGCTTCTAATTAATTTAGTTCTTAAAGCTTGAATTGAATACATCTGATAGAACCATTTTAATGTGGCTCTTCCACAGGCGAATCATTTTTGTTCTGCTATACTAAATTGATCTGCAATAACTTACTCAAAATGTAGTATTCTTACAAAACATGGAACTCAAACTAAAGGCACATTCTTGTAATGTGCTTGAGCAAAATATTCAAAATAATTAGTGCCCAAATAAAACCAAAACAGTAAGTTCAATGGGAATAATAAGGAAAAATAATCTCTTATTGGCTTGGGATGGACTTCTGGTGAAATAGAGCTTTGCTTAAACAATAATAATTAACAATAAAGTAATGGAAGGAAGCGAGGGAGGGAGGGAGAAACGGAGGAAGGAAGGAAGGAAAAAAAGATTGTCCAAACTCAGGGATTCAGGAAATCAGGATAAGAGCAATGAGCAACTACAAGCAGTTGGCACAATGGTTAAGGTGATGCCTGGGATGCCCAGTGCCTGGGTTTAAGTCCTAGCTCATCTCCCAATATAACATCTTGCTCATCCACAGCCTGGGAAGCAGCAGGTGATGGCTCAAGTACTCGGGTCTCCCCAGAAGAATACTTCTCTCCTGGAAGTCACACAAACAACATCCAATACCAGAATTATCTCTATTCAATTTCTCATCTCCTATAATTCTCTGTCAGAATAAAAGTCTAAAACTTTGAGACAACCCTACCGTCAGTAAAAGACAACATGTTCTGTCACGGCTGAAAATGTATTTCATTTGCCTTTTTTTTTTCCATTTGTTTGGAAAACAGAGAGATAGAAGCAAGCAGAGAGAAAGGTTTTGTACTCGTTGTTTGCTTTCCCAACACCTGCCTTAGCTAAGATTAAGTTTCACTCAGATCAAGAGCTTGGAACGTCTCATGGGTCTAACGTGTAGAATACAGGGACTCAAATGCTTAAGGCATCATGGGCATTCCCAGGAAGCCAGAAGCAGAAATGCAGCCAGGATTTGAACAGTCACTCCATCATTCTGTTGTACCATGCGGGCACACCAAGCACCATGTTCAGAGCTGCACACACGCCTGACCTTTTCTTTTACATTTTGTAAGCAATTGTCACCAAGTTCAGAAACATGACTTTTTCCGCTAACACTTTGCCTTTTTATTGTCTTGTCTTCCTGACTGCCTTGAGTCTGAATGCTCTACCTGGGGACTGTTCCTAATGCTGCAGATAAGGTTAAGAGTATTCATTCTAATAAAAAGAAAACAAACTACTACCGGACTGACCGAAATCAGGAAATTATTTTTACTAAACGTTTGCTATGGGCAAGATTTCAGTGCTTACAAATCACATAGAGCCATAGTGTTTCATCACATTTCCCAAATATTCGTGAGCAATGCTTTCCTCTTTTCTTTGAAAAGTGTTTCAAATTTTATTTCTGTAATCTCTATTCAGCCACGGTTGTGCTGATGATGTGAGTCAATTCCCCTAGCTAATGCCCTCTCCTCTCCTCCTCTTTCTCACTCTTGTTCTTCCCTCAACTGTTTTCTCCTAGCTGTGTTTTAATGACAAGCGTCTCTTTATCTGTACTTGGCAAGTTACTGTCGCACTTCTTTACCTCCTTGAAAAGCACAGCGGCACAGCAATCCATGCAGCACATGCTATCACGTCTACTCAGCAGCACTCAATAGCCAGCGCTTTTCTGTAGACAAGCAATGTGTACAGAAAAAAAAAATGCTTGAGGACAGTACCTCTTAGTCATGGTGCCAAGCTAAGGGGAAAGGATTGTTGGCCAAATGCTGAGACTGGGGTATAACGTTTAGCACAAATTATCTTGCAGATTCACTGGTGACGCCTTATAGAAAACATGCTCAATATCAGGAGAAAATAAAAGAGAAACTTCTAGAACTCACAAATGTTAAAAACAAAGAAATGAAATGCACTGATTATGCACAAATTGCCATATAACAGGCACCTGTGACACCAAGGTAAAAATGGAGTGGCATACTGTTGCAGAGGAGAGTTAAAAGTACCACTTGCTCTCAGTCGAGTAATTTTTCCCTCCCTCAGAATACCCTCCTCCTCAAGGAGGTGGTGTCAGGAGATTAGTGTTTGGGAGTAATTCAGTCAGGAGGTGGTGCCTTCATGAATGCGATTAGTATCCTCAGAGAAAGAGGACACTGTCTGCTCTTCCCCGTGTGAGGATGTGGGGCAGAGATGGCCACCTGCACACCAGGAAGGAGGCCTAGACAGACCAGAGTCATCCACACCTTGCCTTTGGAACCGCGAGAAATAAATGCAAGTGGTTTTAGTCGCTCAAACCGGGGTGCTTTTTATAACAGCCCAACCTAAGATGCTGTTTAAGATGGCAATAACAATATAGTCCACTGCTTCTATTCTTTGAACTTGACAAATAGGAGGATCAAAGCTAGCAAGTCACCATTCTTCAGAGCAAAATTGGTTCAATATTCAATCTAAAAATATTAACCCATGACTTAATGAATATCTGTATGGTTATTCTGAATTTGTTTATGTTTTTATTTATCATATTGGTTAAATTTTCCATTGGCATTAAACCAGTTATCAGTAAAATGTTTGGTTTATTTCACTATGCAAAAAAATACAATGTGTACAAATCTGGCAGTCCTGAACAAGTTAAAGTATACCATTGCATTTAAAAATGTTTTACTTAGAGTATAAACTAAATTTCAGGCGACAATGTCACTGAATTAGAGTAGAATAAATAAAATTCCTGATTTTATCTCTCTGTTTGCATATTCACAGTCTCCCTACAGAATAATTCTTTTTAAATACAACAACCCAATTTCCAATATTCTGTATAAAGACAAATAAAGTAAGTTCCGTGATATTTGACTTTCTGTTATTAGAAAAGGGTACCTTAAAAGGAAACTGAATGGTAGTATTCCCAACCCAACCTTCTTCAGATTTCTCTTTCACTTTCACGACCTGTTTGGTTGATTTTGATTCCCAAGGTAACTAGTTCCGGAAGAAACAGTTGACGTTCACATGCAGCAACATTTCAGTATAAATTAGAACTGGATTCTGCTTAACGCACATGATTTCTACTGAGCTACCCAATTTTCAAAGAAGGTCAGAAAGCGTTAAACCCAACCTGAGTTTTACACAGAGTGAAACGTGGAGGGACACAGCACCTAACAGTGTCAGCTGTGATTCAAGATAACTGATGTGCAAGGGCAAAGTTATCAACTTGCTGAAATCAAACTGGGCTAAATCACTTCACCCTCTCGGAGGAAACCCAACCAACAAGCAGACTGTAATTCAGCATCTCAAATGTGAACTTAAATAGACTCTACACAGAACTCTAATTTCAGACCAAATATCTACAAGCACAAATCAAGTTTTCAAATCTCCTTGTAATGAGTTAGTGTATTTAACAACAGTGAATGAGTGCAGAATTCTACGTTATTTAACCTTCTACCTATTATGTCTTTCTTAATGCTTATATTTGTGGTAGGTTCCAGTCACTTCAGAATATCCTGTGTTTATCACTAATTTTACAGAGCATATTTTTGGAATATTCAACTTTGGAGTGGTAGTAAAGGAGTTAAAAAAGAAACATGCCCTATATGTAAAACAACAAATATTTGTCTCAAAAAAAACCTTGATGATTATTACTTGGACAAGTATTAGCTAGGTGATTTCTATTACAGAATTATTTCCTAAAAATAATTAATTATAAGTACAGCAATACATTGTTGTGTGTTTATAAAGCTGACTATTACTCAGTGTTCTGAAGAAAAGAAATCTTCCCATTTGCTAGAGCATGCATGGACCTTGAGGACATTCTGCTAAGTAGAACAGCTTAGATGACGGTAAATGAATAAACAAATGAAGACAAATATCAAAAAGGTCAAACTCATAGAATGGGTGCTGAGAGAAGAATAAATTGGGAAGTGTTGGTTAAAGGGTACAAACTTTGAGTTATAGGCAAATATGTGTCGTAGAAATGACACACAGCACAGTGACCAGGGCCACCACTCAGCATTGTATACTTATAATTTCTTCAAAGAGTACTTCCTAAACACTCTTACCATAAAAAGAAAACTGACAACAGAACAATTAGTAGGTCTGAAGTAATCATTTCACAATAGACACATATACCAAACTATCACATGGTTTGTCAGTTATACCTTCATAAAGGAGAAAGAATAAATAAACTAGAGAAAATGGCACTATGGGAAGATAACTGTGAACCACCAACAAGAATATTAGCTTCCTATTATTAAAGAGAACTCTTCAAACATGCACTGTTCACTCTACTAGGAATTTATGATTAGTAGGCAACTATTAATGACACTCATTTGAATGTTAAAATATCAACACAAAAATATTGCCTGTATTAGTTCATTAAAATGCTTTGAGTTATTCATGTTAAAAGCAACAATGGTATAAAATGCAGTGTTTTTAGCTCAAAATAGCACAGTAATGCATATTGTAAATTTACTGGCAGTTTGCAAGATATGAATTTAAGTATAGGGAATAAATTTTATTACTATCCATTGAGAAATTATCTCAGATGAGAGCAGGTAAAATATACTCACTGTTCATGGTGAGACCATTCCTCTCCTGTGGAAGGCAGCGCGAACATCTCTCCAGGATACAGCCAGAGGGGCTCTTGTCAAGACTTCTTGTGGACTTTCATCAAGGAGGAAAACATGACCAAAGAAAGCTCTGATGCGGCACATGCTAGGCCTTGTAAGAAAAGAAAAAAAAAAAAGAAACGACAACAAAGAAGCTATTTGAATAAATGAGCTTGAACCTTTAGGAACTAAATAAGGATCAAAAAGACAAAATCAAACTAAGTGTCACTTAAGCATGCTAACTGGCTTTCATTCAGTTTTCATTCAAGCAGTTCCTTGCAGAAGGAGAGATTCAGAGAACTCTGGAGACTGTTCTACCATCAGAGCTATTGACACACTGAAATCAGAAGTGCTGCTCAGAGACAGCTTCATTGCCGATAACTCGGGGCTTTGCGGAGTAGACCCAGCAGGCCTTCGACAGCGGGGAAGGCTGCTGAGATGGCCTACGACCCAACCACTTACTGCAGGACTCCACTGCTAGTCTCCTTGCTACAAAAGACTGCAGTTCGCCGCAGAATGACCCCACTCCAGAGTCCCCCTCATAGTTAATTTATTCCAACAAGACCATCCTTGCTATCAGCTTTTCATACTTCTAGATTTATAAAGGTTAGAAAATAAAAATAATGGAGATTTTATTAGATTTGAGGGGTTTCCTCAGGTGCCAGCGTTTGCTGTCTTGGTCTAGATCCTTAGGAATGGTGAAAACTTGGTCTATGTTGGTTTCTACAGGTTCAAGGAAGAAAAAAACCATAGTGAATAAAGCATCCTTGTAGAAGCCAGGATGTTGGAATTGGATATATTATAGCTGGGTGTTGGATTTGGATATATCGCACATATTATAGTTCTGTTGAATATATTAATATCCGTGCGAGAAGCAGACAGAGATCAAAGAAGTTATATAATGTCGCATTCTTTACCATGAGAACATCAGGCATGCCAGGAACGATATCATGGCTAGAGATTTTAGATCATAGGATATAATAAATAACTATTATGGTGAATGTATAAAGTTATGACAGGATCAGGAAAATAGAGTAGAAAGGTTCTCATTTAGATGAAACAAGCAAAAATATGTAGCTTTCCAGGTGCTATGTGCAGATAAGTGGTCCACTTTTACAGTTAGAATGTGTGCAGATGTGTGGGCTCCTGTGCTGTGCAATAACAACTGTGAAGAACTGAAATGCAAATGTATGGGGTATTGGAGAAAACATAAAGATGGATATATGGAAGTAAGCACAGAGCGTTAAGGTCTTTGAATTATGTTAACATGCACTGGGAAACTGCTAATATTGAAAAAATACTAAATGATACACTAGAGATACTTTGCTATCTGATGCAAGCCAGAATTATTCAGTATATACTCCAAGGATGACACATTGGACACATGAAATGACTTCCGTAACAACACAGATGCTATGATCAATAATGTCCGTAAGGTGAAGGCTCACTAGTCAAGTGATCTGGTTAGCGCTGTGCCGAGCATGCACATGTCTGTGACAGATACCAATGCCAAGCAAGTTCAATGATGCTGTTACTTTTCAGGAGACACTGGGCATCTGGCAGCAAGTTGAGTAATTAAAACAGAACTTGCACATCCCCAAAGTGCCAATT